>NW_008691737.1:0-7657 GCF_000695815.1 Acanthisitta chloris | reverse complement strand
TGCTGAAACAAGCAGGATGTTTCACGTGCTGGAAATAAAAAAACGTGCTTAAATATTCTGCAGAATTTTTCTTCTTATATAACAAGATTATTTTTTTTCCACAGGAAGTGGATTAATTCAGAAAAGGAGGCAGGGGGAGAGGTCAGGTTTTTGGGAAGCATGGGCCAGCAGTGTATTTGCTGTTTTACATTTCTCTGTATTCTCAATTTTACCATTCCATATCTTCTGTTTCCACTATTTTTTTCCAGTTTTTCTTTGCCTTTATTTTCTGCTGTCCTCCTTTTTGCTCAGATTCCACATCTGTAAGGACTTCGCCTCATAACTTATTCTTGTATAGAATGAATTTAGTACTTATCCATTATTTTGTGTTATTCTGCCTGAAATGTGTAAGTTCCACTGTCCAAGCAGAAGCAAATGACCTGTGTGAATGCTGGTGAGTACCTTGTTGTCTGTGGCTGACAGGGTATAAAGCCTGTCACTCTTAATTGCCACCACAGATGACCTTTCAGCCTGAGTTTTGAAGTTCGATCATGAGATAGATGGTATTTTCCAAGCTATTTGCACATGTTTTAACTGAAGACTGTGTGTATGTGTATACAGCCATGGGTCATTACACAAAGTGAAACCACCAGCTTGTGTGTCGTAGGCCACCAAACAGTCACCAGCTGATAATGACTCTCCGTTGTTACTAACCAGGGTCAAATTCATGCCAGTGACCTAGAAGAAAAGGGCTTCATATCTCATTACTCACATTCGGAGCTCTCCAGTCCTACCAACCACTGCATTTAGGTCTTTAAGTTTAAAAAAAAAAATATATAAAAAAATCAGGAAATTAAAGCAGGTATTTTAGTAAAATACATGTGTGGTATATTACCACATTAAACACCATCCAGAGAGCATGAAATTCTTCCAGTCATAATCTGATAATGCATTCTTAGCATACAGATATCTTCTTATACAAACCAGCTGAAAAACTACCAACGGGATCCCTAGCTATTAGTATGAGAGAGAAGCAGTTCCAGTCTGCTGAGTGAGTCACAACATCTAGAGAAATCCCTAAATTCTTTTTTACTTGATAGTCCTTAACTTTTCTGAGTGAGTCACTCTGGGCTGTTCAGTAAGTAATAAGACATGCAGAAGCTCTCAGCAGAAAAGGAGTTTCAAAATGTTCCTTAAGTCATACCAAGATAAACTATAAAGTTTCAAAGACATTTCTTTATTCAGATCCTAAGTCATTAATGAAATGCATTTGGAAAAATCAAAATAGGATCCCATTATTAAAAAAACTGATGATTTTAAATTATTTTCCCCCATTCAGTAAGTAATAAGACATGCAGAAGCTCTCAGCAGAAAAGGAGTTTCAAAATGTTCCTTAAGTCATACCAAGATAAACTATAAAGTTTCAAAGACATTTCTTTATTCAGATCCTAAGTCATTAATGAAATGCATTTGGAAAAATCAAAATAGGATCCCATTATTAAAAAAACTGATGATTTTAAATTATTTTCCCCCAAGTTATCAAAATAGGATCCCATTATTAAAAAACTGATGATTTCAAATTATTTTCCCCCGTTTCAAGTTTTTATGTAATATTTTTGTTTTCTGTTTTGGGATTATAAGTACCTGCTGTGAAGTTTCAGGATATTTAGACAGGAAGGACTAAAATCTGCAGGACACATTTAGTGTGATACTGATCCAGCAAAAAAAAAAAAGCAAATGTATGCTTCAATTCAGTTAAACTACTGATTGCCAGAACACATTCTAGGATTTAGTTCTAACAGATCTAGGAATTTGAGGTCTTTAAAGCCTAACTAATTTAAATTAATGTATACACTCAGCTTTTTACATTTGGTAAGATGATAAAGAGTAGAAAATCATGAACTCTAAGTTCTTTCCCACGTTGTCTGTACTACCCTATAAAACATTTCTAATGTAAATGTCCTAATGTTGTCAAGGCACTCATTAAAGTAGGAGAACTCATAACCCCTAGAATAGCAGTTATGCCATCCTTGTATTTTCTGAAATGCTAAACCCTAAACTTGGGCTTAGTACGTAAGTATAGAAATTAATTTTTAATATTTTGTTTTATTATAGATTAGAATCATTTGGTTTGTGAGGAGCACATTATTCAGCTATTTATTTGGGCTTTTAGAGATATTCTTTCTGTAGTAGGCTATCAGCCAGCTTCACTGCAAAAACTGTGTTGAAATATTGTCTCCAAATTAGTTCATTTGGATGAAAGGGAGCGGGAGGGGAATAGTGATAGTAAGAAAACTCTGTGGGTATGTTGTTCCAGGCATGATAGCAGCCTTGCCAAATCCAGGTGTTCAAAAACCAGGAGACAGTTCCCCAAAACACAAAATTGGATCAAACATCACAAGATTAATATCTGTTTGTTTTTCTTTTGATTTACTTTATGGCTTCTGAGATTTAATTTTTTAATGAAAGCTGAGATTCTTACCTAACCACAGAATTTTGGAAGCTGTGAGTTAAAGAAAAAAAATTATCTTGAAAACTTCAGCTGCTCCTGCTTTTGCCCACCCTCTATTGCTCAACATCTGCACAAACTATGAGAGAGGGGCTACACAGGCCATTTCACCAGAGCTGCACCACCTGGATTCCCCAACACACTGTGAACCTCTGGGCTGCCAGTTAATGTAGCATTAAGTCTGCTTTGTGTAGAGGAAGTGATGCAAACGAAAATTAATGGCCCAGTGAGTTTGGTCCTGCCCTGGATTCCAGTAGCAGCATCACCTCCACTTCTCTGTTGCACTAAACAGAGGCACATCCTCCTGCATCTGAAAAATATGGTGCTGATCTACAAACTTTGCTCAACAGTCCCCCAGAAACTGCTGTGAAAGGTGTCACTGGTGGTTGTAAAATGCTTTTTCAGCCTCAGTGAAGGGTTTTTTTCTTGGCTGTTTGAGACACTAAAGGTCTAGTTCTGTAACACAGAATTGCAGTAGATATATTTGTGGAGTTGATCTTGGAAATCAGTTCCTGTAAGTGTCCTCAGCATGACACAGGTTACCCAGATAAATCCAGCTGTTGGTACAAGAAGACATTTCTAGCATGGCAGCCTTCTCTCTGCACTAATATAAACCAGACCCACCACAAACTGCAAAATTTGTCAGCTAAATTCAAGACATCCATCCCCAATAAGTGTGATTGTTTGGGTTATTTAGAGAGATTTCATTTGATTGCTACAGGACAATCTGTGAACTGTGAATCTAAATTTCACACATTTGAATGATTTCACTTCTACATAAACTAAGCTGAAGAAATAGATGCATTTTGTCTCAGAGACATCACGAGTTTCCAATATATGCACCTTCAAGTTTGTGATTTGCCTGTGATTATCTGCTAAAAGAAAAAAAGGAATTGAATAATGAAATATTTTAGCAGAAAAGAAGGTCATTAATTCCTTTTTCTTTATTTCTTTTTTTCTTCAGAAAGAAAACAGGGAATCAGGCACATCTGGTGATCAGAGAACAACAAGAGAGATTTCTGTTTGACATTTTTATTCTGTGTAATGCTGGTTTTGCAAACTGCTCTATGAAAACTTAAAATATGTTTCCTATTTATAATCAGGCTAATTAATTACTGTGCAAAATAATCAGAGGTCTACTACTTCTATAAATTAATTATCCCCTTATAAATCCAAAATTTTAAAAAGTTTTCAATTTAAAAGGCAAATGTAGTCAATTGAATTTACCAGCAAGTCCTGCCTGAATTTTTAGGTAAGAGTATAAGTAATATACCCTTTACAGAGTAAGTTCAAGCACAGGATGTTATGTTACTGTGCTGATATTGAGAGGTTTCAGTGAGTATTTTCAGAACATTGTTTACAGAATGTGTGTGGTAAAAAAAAAATAAATTTTTTGAGTTAAGTTTGTAGCCACTGTTAACTCCATTGGCTACAATGGATTTACAGCAAGAATTCATATGACACACTGTGTTCAAATGGATTGGCCTCTTCCCTTTGCCACAACAGGTCATTCCAAGATGGTGATCTTTTATTGTGCAAGTAGGTAGAAGCATTCAAACCTCAAATAAAATTCAATTACATATTCTGCCTATTTGAAGGATAAATATGTACCAGTTGAACAACCAGCACTTCATAGATGGTTCTCATTCAACAAAGAACTAAAGGAAACAACTGAATTTATTACAGCTTCTTCAGAAATCCTTTCCCAAATGCAGCATATGAGGATTCCATTGCACAACTCCACAATGTCAAAACCTTCCCCTGGATGCTAATACAGCCTTTGAGACTGTCCTAGTTTCAAAATTATTTGCATGACACAAAATGTGGAAGGAAAGGCAATATGAGTATGCTGACATAAGCAGGTCTCCTTGACCCATTCCTGGGATAGTGTTATTTACAATGTTTAGGAAACTATCTGATCTCTGAATCTGTTTGTCTAGCTCAGTCGAGTGAGTACACACCTAAGTAGGACACTAGTCTAGTCTAGTATCCAGAAAGCATTACTGTGTTCCTATCCTGATCATCCCAAGCTTATGCAACTGTGTTTTCTGTCTTTCCCACTAACTTTTGAATCTATTGGCCAATCTCAAACAGATTCGATAGAAGAGCTGCGATCTCAGAGATACTCAGTTCTACCCAGCTACATGAAAACTGATGACTAGATAGATGACTGGCCTCATTAAGAGGAAAACAGCAACGTGAACTTAAAAGTTCTGTTTTGTCTGGCTTACTAGATGGACAATCAACACACAAGCAGCCACAGGACATGCCGCTTCTTGCCCAGATAGTAATTAGGTACAGCAATGAGACCTCAGGATACTGTGTATGGACAGCAAGAGAGGACAAGAAAGCACAGGTGGAGGATTTGAGGTCCTGGAAGGAACAATCATAAGGTCTGTGAGAGGAGGCAGCTGATATTACTATCGTGGAGCCTTAGAGAGACATAAGATTAAAGGACAAAAGTGTAGGTGTTGACTTATGACAACATTCTTCATCACCAGGGAGGTGTGTAGTTGGTGGTTATCAATAATGTGCAACTCTTCCTTTTTTATTTTCAAGAGAAGAATGTATATCTGAGAATCAGATCTAGGTTAGATGCTCAGTCAGAAGTCAGTGGGTCTATACTCAGCTGTAGAAACCAGACAGCGAGAGTGCAAGCCAAGACAGTATTCTCTGCAGAACATTTATAGCCTAAACCAGAAATTTTCCACAGTGTACTTTAAAGTCAAATCCTGTACTGACCATGCTATGTCAACCCTGCTACAAACTGTACCATCATATAAATGTCACCAGGAACAGGATTTGGGTTTATTTTGCAATAGTAAAATCAGGAGTTTCCACTAGCCTCCACTCTGTTGGACATGATATACACAGGTGTCATAAGTTACCTTCTAGGTTATATAGATGCTTGAAGTTACAGTACATCATATATCAGAGTATATTAACAGTATCAAATGGGGATGACCTGGTGACCACAGAGCCACAATGCTCCATGATAATATATATGTGAATACCATGGACATAACAGCTCTTCAGCACTGTGTGTCTATATTGACCTACTAAGGTGTATGTTGTATAACCAAACTACAGGAGTCACAAAGAAATAAATTCCTTTCCTCACCTACTACAGCACTGTACATTTGTATGTTATGCTTTACTCCCTGACAATTGTGCATATTCTCATTGTGACCTCAAGATGTTAGTTTTCAGTGTGCTGAAGAAAACTGAAGAAAAGATGCTAAGATCACAAAGGTGAAGTTACATTTTCAGTTGTTATGCTTTCATACAAAACTGCAATAAAATTCTTCCCTATAGAATAAGGAAAAATTTAGAACAGGATTCTTTTCTTTGCCCAAAGATCCCAGGGTGCAGAAGAACTGCAATGTATGGAGCATTGCCAGCATAAAGGAAATGGTACTGATCATGCATAGGGTTTCTTCTGAAGATAAGTGATTTTGAGTGGGGCATCCAAGTACAAAACTGGGCCCTGTTGTCTCCGAGAGCTCTTGAAAAACATTTTTGATACAAAGGTCATGCTTTGGTAGACCCATTACACTATATGACTAAAGAAAAGAGATACATTTCTCATGCTGCCTTAAAAAAATTATCATTATGCTATTCTCTCCATGTAAAAGAACAGCAATGACTGTACAAATATTTCAGTATACAGTAAGAGAATAAAGGCAGGAGTTCTGATCTGCATCTCTGACTCATGTTCATGAATTCATTAACCTTAGTGGACTCCTTCACCTCTGTCTTCAGAGTAGAAACTATTCTCAGTGAAAGATTCATCTGCAAATGGTAACATTTCCCCAAACTCGTGGCTGACAAAAGCCATTTCATTGTCTGGTATATGTTAGAGTTAGAGCACCGTTAGTGTTGCTGTGAATTAAATCACTCTCCCTATAATCATCAAAGGACTGATGCTTCAGCTGGAGATCAACAGGCATACACACTAGTGACACTGTTGGAAATGCTGTATATGAGAAGTTCTTATTCAAGAGGAATTGACACATGGAGATACCTATGAGCTCTCTGGTTCCTTTGTATCCCCCGAACAGTACATTCTGCTCAGAGCTCTTGAGGAATTAGCCCCTGATTAATTTATCCATGTCAGTATTTCTACTGGACTCATCAACAAGGCAACTTGTTAAGAAGTGCTTAGCTGCTTATTCAGTTGAATGCTGTTATTGCCATCAGCATTTCTTGTGGATCTTTTGGTGAATTTACAATTAACCAGTGCACAGCTTGAATCCAGAAAATCTTGGCTTATACCAATAGGAATGAGGGACAGGACTCCTCAGTTCAAAAACAACAGCATCAAATAAATATCACTACAGAGCACAAAAATCTGTATTTTCCCAGAGCAGAACAAAAAGCATAACCCACCTCTTTCTTTTTATAGTCCATTAAATTATATCTACTGTACTTCCCTACAATGAAATAAAAATACTGTCTGGTAACACTTTCCCTCATAATTATCAGTGCCCTGAACAGTCTTCACTACTACAATTTCAATGTCTGTAACAAATTGAGAAAACTCAACATGCTGTAGCTTAAGCACTATTGACATCAGTCAGTTCAGAACTGGTTTGCAGCAAAAGCATCTCCTTCAAAGTATGGAGCACTGCAAAGCCCATTGAGCTCAATAAGACATTGAGTTCAGTAGGACTGATACTGTATTTTCAGGTGAAAACTTTTGCGTATGTGCAAGGGAAAAATATGCAAGTCTACCCCACAGTTTAAAAATTGTTTTCTTGAGAGAAGTTCAGCTCACACAATTAAATGTTTAAATTTGCAAGCTCTTTTCTAAACCATATTAAACCAGGTCATATTCTGACATATTTACTCCTGCTGCTTCCTGATCCTTGAGTGTTATTTTTAATACACACCTGCAGATTTCATTTATGCAATATCAGAGTTTTGGGTTTCCATTAATGAAATATGTTAGAAGCAATCACCTGTGGCTGTGTCTTTTGCTTTTCTACATCTTGTAGATCAGCAGCATGAAAGAGAAAATACTGACAGAAGACTACTAACACAGGTGATTTTTTCACAAAGCAAAAATCACAGTCACAGAGCCAACAGCCTCTTTCTCTGCAACAAATTCCTGTTGCTTTCTAGATTGTGACTATCAGGGCTTGTCAGGTCTATCCCATGTATTAAATA
>NW_008691736.1:0-611 GCF_000695815.1 Acanthisitta chloris | reverse complement strand
GGGGTCTGGTCCAGGCCACCCCCCCAGCCCATTTCCACCAATCACAGCTCACCCATGGGGATGGGTGTGGCCCAGGCCACACCCCCAATCCATTTCCACCAATCCCAGCTCACCCCTCTGACTCCACCAATCACTGACAACGCCCTCACAAAGAAGCCACACCCACAAACATTAATTAACACCGTTGCAAATTAGCTCCGCCCCATCTGGGGGTCACGCCCCTCCCCTAGCCACACCCCCAGGACCCCCAAAAGGTCATGTCAATGTCCATGGGCGTGGCCATGTCAGGCGGGGGCGGGGCCAGATCTGCTGATGTCACTTCCTGAGCGGTTGGGGGTGTGACCAGATACTATGTCGTCACTTCCTGAGCGGTTGGGGGCGTGGTCAGACCCTCTGACGTCACTTCCGGAGTGGTTGGGGGCGTGGTTTGTGCCCTGAGGGGAGTGTCCAGCGCTGGCAGTGCCAATCCCAGTTGGGTTGGCACCGTGTCCATCCCCTTTGGAGCCATTTCCTGCCCCCTGTGCCCCCTCCTCACCCCCCTGAGCCGCTCCGGGGCTGCCCCTGAGCCTTTCCACCTCGGCCCGAAGCTGTTGGAGCTCATCGTGGAGTTT
>NW_008691735.1:0-900 GCF_000695815.1 Acanthisitta chloris | reverse complement strand
AAACGTCAATCACATGGAGGACACGCCCATCGGTCGCCCCCGAGCCTCAGTCACAAATGGGACGCGACCATTGGTCAGCGCAGGTGTCAATCACAGCAGGGACGCGCCCATCGACATGACCCACATGTCAGTCACAGCCTGGACACGTCCATTGGCCCATCCACAAATCAATCAAAAGTCAGACGCGTCCATTGCTCCACACAGACGTCAATCACAACACAGACACTCCCATTGGCTCACGCGGACATCAATCCCACAACCACACATCAATCACAACACGGACACGGCCATTGGCCCACACAGACGCCAATCAAAACCAGGCCACGCCCCCATCACTCAAACCACGGACAGCCCCATTGGTCCACCCAGCTGCCAATCACCGCAGGGCGGCCCACCCACCTGCGGCAGGGAGGCCCACCCAGCTGTCAATCACAACCGGGTCACGCCCATGGACACGCGCCAGACGTCAATCACTAACATGACACACACACACACACACACACACACACACACACACACACACACACACACACACACACACACACACACACACGTGTGTCAATCAGAGCACGCGGCCACACCCATTAGTCCACCCATCTGTCAGTCACAGCAGGGATGAGCCCAGACATCAATCACCACACAGCCACACACATACGTCAATCACACACCCATACGTCAATCAAACCCGGGACACTCCCCACACATCAATGACTGGCTGGGCACGCCCACACGTCAATCACAGCACGAGGCCACGCCCACTGCGACCCCCAAAAAACGAGCCCAGTCCTTGGAGATTCCTCTTTACTGGTTTGGGGTGCACTGGGATGGGGGTCAGGCCTTGGGGGGCTCAGAGCGACGACGCCATGATGCTGGACACACCTGGGGGGACACAGGGCAGGG
>NW_008691734.1:2415-2823 GCF_000695815.1 Acanthisitta chloris | reverse complement strand
GGCGGCAACGGCATCTGCGACGAGTTCCACGTCATCAGGCACCTCCTGAACCTCGAGGCCGTCAACACCTACGAGGGTGGGTGAGGGCAGGGGCACCGGGGCGGGGGCCGCGGGCAGGGACTGAGGGCACCACGTTCCCACAGGCACCCACGACATCCACGCGCTGATCCTGGGCCGCGCCATCACCGGCATCCAGGCCTTCGCGCCCGCCAGGACGTAGAGCGCCACGGGGCCACAGGGACGGAGGGGCCGGAGCCGCTCGTCCTCGTGGGAAGGGATGCAGGGACGGCGAGGGGACGTGGGGACACCGACGGGAGATGGACATCGAGCACGTCTTGCGTCGCGGGAGGTGGGACATGTCACCGACCAAAGGTGGTGTCACCAACCAAACATCATGTCCCATCAAAT
>NW_008691734.1:642-2149 GCF_000695815.1 Acanthisitta chloris | reverse complement strand
ACCAACGGGAGATGGTCAACAACCAAATCTTGTGTTATGTGAGGTGGGACATGTCACCAACCAAAGGTGGTGTCACCCCAACCAAACCTTGGGTCACTGATGGGACACAACGTCACCAACCAGAGGTGGTGTCACCAATGGGAGATGGTCAACAACCAAACCCCCGTGTCACGTGAGGTGGGACGTGTCACCGACCAAAGGTGGTGTCACCAATGGGAGATGGTCACCAACCAAACCTCATGTCGCGTGAGATGGGACACAACGTCACCGACCAAAGGTGGTGTCATCAACCAAACCTCGTGTCGCGTGAGGTGGGATGTGTCACCGACCAGAGGTGGTGTCACCAACGGGAGATGGTCAACAACCAAACCTCGTGTCACGTGAGATGGGACATGTCACCAACCAGAAGTGGTGTCAACCCAACCAAATCTTGGGTCGCTGATGGGACACAACGTCACCGACCAAAGGAGGTGTCACCAATGGGACGTGGTCATCCACCACATCTTGTGTCGCCGGGTGACCAGCTGGATCTGGTCACCAACCAAACCTCACGTCACATGAGATGGGACTCGGTGTCACCACAGCCAAATCCTGTGCCACCAACCAGACCTGGTGTCACCTGAGGGACTCGTTGATGCTCCAGCCTCGTGTCACTGATGGGACAAGGTGTCACCAACCGGACCTGGTGTCACCAACTGGACCTGGTGTCCTCAACCAGACCTGATGTCACCAATCGGATCCGGTGTCGTCAACCAGACCTGGTGTCGTCAACCAGACCTGGTGTCACCAACTGGACCTGGTGTCACCTGAGGGACTCGTTGACACTCCAGCCTTGTGTCACTGATGGGACAAGGTGTCACCAACCAGACCTGGTGTCACCAACTGGACCTGGTGTCACCAACCGGACCTGGTGTCCTCAACCGGACCTGGTGGCGTCAACCGGACCTGGTGGCGTCAACTGGACCTGGTGTCACCAACTGGACCTGGACCTGGTGTCGTCAACCAGACCTGGTGTCACCAACTGGACCTGGTGTCATCAACTGGACCTGGTGTCGTCAACCGGACCTGTCAGCACCCAAACCTCACGTCACTGACCACCTGGTGTCACCAACCAGACCCGGTGTCACCAACAGGACTCGGTGTCCCCGACCAGCCCTGCTGCCACCCTGTCCCTGGTGACACCCCAGTGCCTTCGCCGTCCCCACAGCCAATAAATGGTGGGACAGCCCCCCCCGTGCCAGCCCCGCTCGTCAGCGCTGCCTCGTCAGCGTTCGTTAACCTGCCAGGACCCTCGGGGGGTCCCAGCCCAGCACAGCCCCCAGGGCCACATCTTGGGGATCCTCCTCCAACCTTTATTTGCTCAAAACACCAACAATAACAGCAAAATCCTCTTTGGCCCAAATCAGCCAAACCTGCAGGTTTGGGGGTCCCCTCAGGCTCCAGGCAGAGGCTGTGATAGGGTTGGGGGGCCCCCTGTGGGGTTGGGGGTCCCCTCAGGCTCCAGGGC
>NW_008691734.1:0-415 GCF_000695815.1 Acanthisitta chloris | reverse complement strand
TGGGGGGTTCCCACAGGTTTGGGGGTCTCCTCGAGCCTCATGCTACAGGGACAGGTCTCGGTAGATTTTGGGGGTCCCCCGGGGGTCCCCTCAAACCTCGTGCTGCAGGGATAGGTCTCGGTAGGGTTTGGGAGTCCCCCAGTGGGTTTGGGGGGTTCCCACAGGTTTGGGGGTCTCCTCGAGCCTCATGCTACAGGGACAGGTCTCGGTAGATTTTGGGGGTCCCCCGGGGGTCCCCTCAAACCTCGTGCTGCAGACACAGGCCCGGCTGGATTTTGGGGTCTCCCGGGGATCCCGTCAAACCTCGTGCTGCAGGCACAGGCCTGGGTGGATTTTGGGGGTCCCCCGGGGGTCCCCTCAAACCTTGTGCTGCAGGCACAGGCCTTGTTGGATTTTGGGGGTCCCCTCAAACCTC
>NW_008691733.1:0-15991 GCF_000695815.1 Acanthisitta chloris | reverse complement strand
TCCCAGGTTGCCCAGGGAGGCTGTGGCTGCCCCAACCCTGGCAGTGTTCACAGCCAAGTTGGATGAGCCTTGAGCAACCTGATCTATTGAGGAGGTGTCCCTGCCCAGGGCAGGGGACTGGACTAGATGATCTCTAAGGTCCATTCCAGCCCCTAAAATTCTGTGATTCTGTTTTGTACTGGTTTTCACCTTGTCACTCAAAGGAGCAGGTCAAGGTTCCTAAATGGGACCTGTTCTTCCCCTGAAGAGGTTCTCACCGGGAGAAGCATCCCTCATGGACTGGGTGGTACTGCTTTGGCCCAGGGTTGTGTCTGGGGGAGAGTCACTTTATTTGTGGATTGACTTTTTGCAGAAGAGATTCTGATAAAAGTGAAGGTCCCTTTTAGATGTCTAGGACAGTTTTGGAGTTAGTTTTGAGGAATATTTTGTGACTCAGAATAAAGTTACATCAGGTCTTACTAGGAAATAATAGTTTTGGCCTGTAAACTCATGTTTTCTGCCAGCAAAGTTATGTTATTGGGAAGTTTTTGATATTTATAAAAACTGTAATCAAAGCTATTTCTCTGTCCTGCATAGTTAGTTTCATTTCATACAAAGATCAGTATTTGGTCTGACTGGGTGTTCAGTGTCACACATTTTAAAGGCTGCTTGAAAAGTGGCACACAGAGCAGCTGATGTGTCAGAAGTGCTGTACTACAACTTGCAGTCCTTTTCTTCCCACCTTTGTTGAATTCCTACTTCCATCAGAAAGTAGATGAAGATTCTTCCCATGTACTTGAGTGTAAAACAGATCTGGAATTCCTTCTTGCTTGAAGGTATGTTTAACATGGAAGCAATAGATGTGGTGTGAGGCAGCATCTCCCATTGTGGCAGTCAGGATTTCAGTGTGGCAGAAAATGGGAGCATCTCTCTGCGTGGGAGAAATAACTGTGTGTCAAAGGGATTTGGTACTTCTGTTTAGTGATGAAATGATGAGGAGTGCATGGGCAGTCATGGTGCTGCTGTTTCTGCTGGGCACTAAAGCTTGATAGTTGGTTCTTCTATGCTTCTCTGGGGTTTTAATTTTACTTACTGTGCCAAAGTAGTTGGAAGTCTGTCCTGAAGAGCAGACTGTTGTTTACACCTGCAGCATGTCTTTCTCGGACTTAAGTAACCAGAAAGTACTAGGACCTGTTATTTTTAACTGATCCTCTTCGTGTGCTGCATGATTTCAAGGGCTTTGCTCTGTGATGCTGCTGGATATTCAGAGAGTCCATTGGAAAGAACCAACCTCAAACACCT
Organism: Acanthisitta chloris; assembly: GCF_000695815.1. NCBI lineage: Eukaryota > Metazoa > Chordata > Aves > Passeriformes > Acanthisittidae > Acanthisitta > Acanthisitta chloris. Next base: position 14,710 of record NW_008691733.1, on the reverse strand, counting down.
TTCTGCCCATTAGTAACTGTGACTCTTCAAGCCTTGGTGCTTTATTCAATGCAGTTCAAATCAAACGTTTGGAGATTCTGTTTTGTTAGGAAGTTTTAATTCTCAGCTTTCCCTGCACCAAATCCACAGTGCAACTCAAAAGGCAATAATGGGTCTGCGAAAGGAGTAACTTCCAGTGATTTATTATATTATTTACCCTAAATACTCTCTCGTCCTCTTATTTCCTTCACCTTTAGGAGTATGTGGGAGGAATGACACTCAAAGGTAATAAAACCTTTGAGACAACCTAATCAGTTAAGTCTTTTTTATTACTATTTCGTCTCTAACTTAGAACACAGATGTAAAGAACTGAAATTTTAAACTTTCAAACTTTTCTTTCAGGTTCTTAATTTTAAAGAAAAGGGGAATCCTGAGGAATTACTTATGTAGGTCTCAGGTATGTGGGTTTTTCTTTTCCACAATTCTTTTCTGGCTTTCCTTCCCCCAGTCCCACTTTATCTATAAATGTTCTCCTTGATGTCCTTACCAGTTCTGCTTTTGACAATTAGAATTAGATAACACATAGTTTTGGTACAGTAGTGAATCTGGAATCACATTTACAGTGTTTGTACGAGTCAGGCTCACAGGGAAAGCTGTAATGACTTAGTTCTTACACTGCCACCAAGTCGCTGCTGTTTCCTGAGCTGAGTTCTGGTTTGACTGTGACTGTTAACTCACACAGATATCTGACACTTCTGAAAACAGAGAGACTTGCAGATCTGCCCCTGGTGGTTACATATGTCTTAGTTTAACACTTATCATTCCTGAGATCATAGTAGATGTGTCAATTCTGTTGGACTGACTAAATTATCAGAGCAGTACCTCATGAAAGTGGCTGCATGTGGATCCAAGAAGCTACTTGCTGACTGAAATGTTTTCCTAGAGGGATAACACTGTAAATTTGATTTTCATGTATTCCTTGTTTTATACTGTACTAAAGCCTCATGTTATAGAATTCCTTCAGTTAAAAAATTAAGGACATCTCAATTAAAATGTTTATAGATAAAGAGGAGGAAGAAAAGAAAGCAAAGGAATTAGAGAAAAATGCAGTAGCAAGTACCTGAGACCTACTTGTTTTTGAGGATGTCTGAGCTTTTCTTTTAATTATTTGGGAAACTAGTGAACTCCAAAATGACATACTTGATTTTTTCGAAAACATTTTTTAGAGACGAACTAGTAAATAAAAAAGGTGGGAAGACTATCCAACGCATCCAGCAGTGTTTAGTCCTCTTACTGTGAAGCTGCCTGCACTTTTTGTATCGAGTGTATTCCAAACCATTCAGAGAGTCATTATTGTCTCTGGAAGGCCCTTTGCACTGGTGGCTGTGCTCAGGGCCTGGCTGTCCTGTGCAGGGTCTGTGCTTCAGGAGGTGCTCAGCTGTGTGTGCTGGGCCTGAGGCAGTGTGTGTCCTCTCCTTGGGGCTTGCTGTCCTCACTGGTAGAGCTGTGCTGCTGGGGAGACTCAGAGTCGGTGGTGCCTGTCTGTCCAGGCTGTGTGGGGACACCTCTGTCACCTCAGGTGCTTCTTCTGTATTGCAGCAGCACTGAGCTGTGTCACCAGGGCATTCTGTGGTGCAGAGCAGCTGTGCTCACAGTGGGAGCTCCTCAGGTGCACGTCTGCTCTCCCTCCCCAGGCATCTCCCTCCTCTTGAGTGGTTGTCAGTTTGCAGTAACAGATTAGAGGTTCAGTATCTTCTTAGGTGCTTCGCTGGTAATGCTCAGTAATTTTAAATTCATCTCACCAAGTATTTTGCATAGGAAGTTCCTTGTAATTTAGTAAATCCTGTGCAGCCACACTTCTGACCTTGGAAATGCTAAGAGCTGTTATGGATTCTAGTTATTTTTCAGTTTTGTTCGCATGTTCCCCAAAGAATTTCTAGACTGGCAGTCGGGAAGGGCATAATAGTTTAAACAGGAGTATTTGTTTTCATTTCCTTGGGTTTGTGTAGCAAAATCCCTCATTACTGCTGACATAATTACTAGTACTATTCAGCAGTGTCTGACATTGAGAGAAGACAGACAAACCCACCAAAAGTTAAATGGGAGGAAAACAGGGCTTAAAGAATTTCTACTACTATAGACATCAATTTCAGTGTAGACCTCTGTTTTAGTACTTCTCAGTGCCCTTACCTGTAACTGCTGTGGAATCTGTGTTTCCTGTTCTGTTTGCAGCTGCAGTTTTCTTTAATCTCAGTCAGGGAAAATCCATCACATACACCTGTGGTTGGTTTCTGTGGGAGATACAAGTCAGGAGAGGTAAGGGAAAACAAATAGTAAATAAAATCCCCTTAGAAGCTGAGAGCAGTTGAGGGTGTGTATGGTCCTCAGTTCTGTGACTTGTTAATCTCTGTATTTAATTCTTTAACTTTCCAAGTTCAAGGTTTACCAGAACCAGGTTTCCTTTCCATAAGGAGGAATGGGAACTGAATGATACCAGCAGTTCACAGGACACAAGGCTGTAGAGCCAGGAACAGGCACCCGAGAGAAAGCAACTCCATTCTCACAGCAGCTGTTTGTAGTGAGCATAGAGTAACGTCAAAGTAGTGGACATGTCTTTGAAACGCCTGTTGTAAAGTTGCATAGTCCTGGGGTGTTTTTTACTGTGCAGTAACTTGGTTAGTCACTCTGCAGTAATGGAGAAGATCTTCATCAAGTCCTGGCCAAGGGAATAAATGTGTAAGGTCCAAAGTCTTAAAGAGCAGTGTTGCTTGGCATTTAGAATAGTTCTGGAGGGAGCAGTTCCTAAGAGCAATTAATTTCATTTAAGATTCCTTCTGAATCATACATTTTAAAGATGAGCAGCATTGTTTGTTAATTGTGTGGGTGTGGGATAGCTACACCTGCATTATTTGTGTGGCTCCAAGCGCAGGAGTGGGATGACTACAGAGACTGAAAATAGATAGAAAATCTGTGTTTCCAAGGAAATTAAATTGCAGACAAAAAGATCTGAAAGCTCCAGCACATACAGGTCTTAAAGTATCTCCTAGGACAATAAATACTCAGTTTGCAAGTGGGAGGAGTCTGTAGCTGAGGCAAGCCTGGCTATGGAGTTGGGTTGAGCATGCCGAATTTCCTTCTACAGTGCTGTTCTGTCCAGGATTATGGTGACAGTGACTGTGAGAGGTGTTCAGGAGTCTCATTTTGTTTTCTCAGGTAAACGCAATTGAGATTTTTTTCTCAGTAGAAATTAGATGTTGTAGGAAGGATAAAAGACGATGTTGTGAAAGGTCTTCCAAAGGGGCAGTGTGGGCCAGTGTTTTTGGCTGAGTAAAGCAGACGAAGGATTGTGTTTCAGTTCTGAAGTTTTCAGATGGATGTGTTTGTGCATGGGTTATCTCAGGTGTCTGGATAAACATGGGACCTGCCAGCTTAAGGGAGAGGTGTTGAGTCTGCTCTTAGGTTATTGCTTGTGGAGACACAAAACAATCCTCTGGAAGGTGTGGCTGAACAGGCACTAGTTCTCTGGAGCTTCACTTGGAATGTAGTGCTTGTGCAGTGTCAGTAAAATGTATTTCACACCCAAAACATCTGTTGGAGATCTTACCGGAAAGAAAAGGGCAAGTGTGAGACACTGTTTCTTGCCTTGTTACTGGTGGTAATTTGTGTGCCCTCTCTGAACTAAACCACTTCAGTGGCCTGACTTCTGAAGTAACAGCACTAAGCATGTACTCCTGAGGGACTGGACCCTTCCTGGGCATGCTTCTTTGAGTGTCTTTAATTCTGTTACTGTTTCCAAAGTACATTGAGCTGAAGGTGGTCAGACTTCCACTGGTCTCTTAATATTTATCATGATCTGAAATACTTGATAGTCCTTTGATGCAAATTGTCTAATAGTGATTTCTCTGTATTTAGTTTGCAGTACCTTGGGTAATCAAATTGGAGGAAGGACAAGCAAAAATTCAGAATGATTTTTGTTTGTTTTTAAGGGGGGTTTTTTGCTTAGTTGTCTGAGATGATTTTTCTGTTTCAGAATGAACACAGTGATGGAGAAGATGATGGGCAAGTGGGAGAGCATCATATGACAGACTCTGAAAATGAAGATAACCCAAGGCAAAAAGACAGTGACTCAGATAATGAGGAGCCTCCAAATCACCACGTGAGTGATTCGGACAACGAAGCAGCTCCTGGAGGGAAGGACAGTGACTCTGATACCGAGGACCGTCCAAACCAGCATTTAAGTGACTCTGAAAATGAAGAGGCCTTAAATCATCGAGCGAGTGACTCTGACAATGGAGAAGCTCCCAGGGACCCCAGCAGTGATTTTGAGAACGAGGAGCTGCAGAAGCAGGCAGGCAGTGACTCTGAGAATGAGGAGCTGCAGAAGCAGGCAGGCAGTGACTCTGAGAACGAGGAGCTGCAGAAGCAGGCGGGCAGCGACTCGGAGAGCGAGGAGCTGCGCAAACAGCCGGCCAGCGACTCGGAGAGCGACTCCAGGCACAAACACATAGAGTCTGAGGACAGTGACACGGAGGACAGGAAGGAGGAGGTGCAGAATGATTCTCATCACTCGGATAATGAACATGCAAGGGAAGGATTTCAGGGCTCTGACAGCGAAGATGAAGCTCCTAAAAGACGTAAAATATCAGACAGTGATGAAGATGAGAAGGAGGAGAAGACAGTGAAGAGGAAAACAGCCATCCTGTCTGACAGTGAGGATGACAGTGAGAAAACACGTAAGGAGCTGTAGTGTGAAAATGTGCTGTAACAGGCAATGGTGGGAAAGTTAAGTCATTGCTTTTGTGTGAGTAAAGCACCTGCGTGTGAAACCGTGGACTGGATTTGGCTGTGAGCACAGCTGCAGTCGTAGAGGCTGTTCTGCCTGCTTTGCTGTGTGAATGTGTAGCTAATAACTGAGCAATAAGCAGCTCAAACAGAACTCAGGAAAGACTGCAGTGATCGTGCTTTATACTGGCATCTGTTGTCATGACAGTTATTTCTCTGTTGTTATTTCTCTACCCATATTTTCGTGTTTTTTTTTTTCTTTCCTCATATGCTGGGGCAAGAGTCAATTTTGAAATTACAGTTTGTTTATGGAGAGATATGGCGTATGGAAGCTTCAATTGCTGATTGAATAAACCAGAGTTTAGAATGGATATGCTTTTTAAGAAATGGCAATGATTTTGTGTAGGAAGACTAGTCAAGGAATTGTTTTTTGAGAGTACCAGTTGTCCCCTCTGTTTCTGGGATGTAGTAATGCTCCTTTCTGTTGGCAGCAGCAAAAAAGGTACGAATCCTTTCTGATGTGGAAGAGTCAGACAGTGATGCTGCATCAGAGAAACCTGACAAAAGGAAGAAAAGTGTTGTATCGGATAGCGAGGAGGAAGAAGAAGAGGAAAGCAAAGAGAATGCTGGGAAGAAAAAAGAAGAGAAAGATCTGTTTGGCAGTGACAGCGAATCTGGAAACGAGCAAGAGTAAGTGTTTCTGGGAGTAGGAATTCCTTGGCGTTTTAGGGAGTGATGGTGAACCCCAACCAGAGAATGGGTGTCCACCTTTAGTGGTGGTGTGAAGAGGAAGGTCAGGAGGAGGAAGCAGAATGAAAGGAGGATCTCCACATGGTCACTAACATTTTGCCAAAAAGGCACATCTCACTGTTGGAGTCCAGAGAGGTAAATGTTGCTCTTACCTCCACAGGAACCTGATTGCAGATATATTTGGAGAATCTGGTGATGAGGAAGAAGAGGAATTTACGGTAAGTGTTATTGTGGATGTCTGTTCACTGGCCAGATCTGATCTGGTAATGTATATGCTGTGTCAGATCAGCTTTGTATCTGCTGGGCTCACTGGGGTAGTCTTTGCGTTAAATAACATCTGCAGCTCTTCTGTTGGGAGAGTTCTTGCTGTGACAGTCACAGGTGGAATTAGAAAGACTTCGGTCTTCTTTCCTGGTACTCTGCAGACTTACCTGAAGCTTTTTGAGCATCAGGTACCTGAGTAGGTGCTCTCTCTTAATCCCTACACTGATTTGCACTGTCTTCACCCATCAGGGTTTTAACCAGGAGGATTTGGAGGAAGAGAGAGGTGATGGAGACATGAAGGAGACAGCAGATGAATCAGACTCTGACGATAACATCAAGAGAGGGAAACAGTAAGTTAAAGTGTTACATACTCCTTTCTTAATGCAAGATTTTGGTGAAAGAGCTCCTCTAAAATCTGCCCGGACTTCTTAACTTGGAAAGGGCTGGCCCTGTGTTTCTGCATAGAGAGTGTTCTCAGGAACTTGGACAGAAGGTTCTGCCTCAGCTTGTGCAGTTTAGTCACTGGCAGTCCATAGCAGACTACCTGTGCTGCTGCCCCAGAGAACAGTATTTCATGGTTCACATCAAAACCTGAGTTTCAGCAGTTCAGTCTTGCGGTCACAGGTGTATTTCTCTGCTGGGGCAACACTTGCCATCAGCATGTGTCTTGTGTCCTTTCTGGCTGCTCCAGCAGTATCAGAGCAGTGTGCTGCAGGTACAGGAAAGCTAAATCTTCATCAGCTGCAGTGACAGCACATTTTGAACCTTGGATGTTGTGTGAGCACGTGTTGCTGTTGCAGCAGGAACTGGCAGATGTCTGAGGGCATCTCAGAGCCATGGGAGCCCTTTGCTGGTTTCCATTTGCATACTGAGGATAACTAATTCTCTCATAGGGACCTTGAGACTCAGTTCCTGTAGGAAGGTTACACTACAGAAATGCACAAGTATTTCTTAAAAAGACAGGGCCAACAGCTAACTCTTCCCTTGCTTTTCAGCATGGACTTCATGTCAGATTTTGACATGATGCTGCAGCGGAAGAAGAGCATGAGTGGCAAGCGCCGGCGGAACCGTGATGGTGGAACCTTCATCAGCGACGCGGATGACGTGGTCAGTGCTATGATTGTGAAGATGAATGAAGCTGCTGAGGTGAGTTCTGCAGGCTCTGAAGACATCTAAATGATGGTAGAGCAACAGAGTCATGGGAAGTTCTGCCTTGAGAATTTCCTGCCTTTTTCAGGGAGAAATGTTTGATGTGTTACTGTGCAAAATTTATTGGAGTTTGCCTTTTGTGTCAGGTATCTTGTGTTGTTTAGCAGTCAGATTAACAAACAACATGGCAAAGTGCATTACACCAACTGGGAGAATGTACAGAACATTAGAGAGGAACTTGCAAATAGCAGCAACAAAAAAGTCATCCTGAGAACAAGATCAGAAGGATAATGAGTTCAGGAGGACAGGGAGAGTGAGAGTGATCTGGGAGATAACTGAGACTTCCTTGGTCTTGACAAGGAAGTCTTCCCTGGGCCAGGTGACAGGCAGGTGCTTCAGATGAAGCAGTAATGTTTGAAATCTGGGCCGTGAAGAGGAGAAGAGGTGCATTAGAAGAATCTCCTCTGTTGTGCAGGAAGAGCCTTTGGTGGATTAAGATGAGTGGAAAGAAATTACCTCAGCAGGACAGAAATCTGTTGATTGCTCTGGGTGTTTTTGATATGGGAGCCAAGTGCTGAACAGACAGTGACAGTAAGGCCTTGGATTATAGTAATTTTGAAAACCATAGCTGCAGTGAATATACATGTTCTCTCTTCCCATGGTTCTGGTTAGCTATTCCTCTCTTGTTCTGGGGAGGTTTTGGTAACAGTGCTGAGGTGATCTGTGTATAGTATGGAGGACTCTGAAGACTTCCAGTTACTGCAGTCAATCTACATCATGAAGTACAAAGCAGTTTCAGTTGGGGGGTACTCTTCAGTGTGATGCTTGTGAAGAAAATGTTGACTGAAGTGGAGATCCTGTTTTAGGACAAGTCATCAGGTGATGTGACTTTGTGCTGTGTGAGGTTGGAGCTGGGTACAAATTTAGTGTCATCCTGCCAAAATGGCACTTCTCATTCAACAGACTAATCTTTTCCCTGCAAATCTTGTAAAGAATGAGAGTTGTTAATTTCTTTCTGTGATAACTTGTGCTGATTCTCCAACTCTCTGCAGGAAGATCGGCAGCTGAACACACAGAAGAAACCAGCACTAAAAAAATTGACTTTGCTACCAACTGTAGTTATGCATCTTAAAAAGTGAGTTGTCATTCTTCCAGTTAATTGTCACCTTGGGGAGTATTCAGAACTTGGTAGATTTTGTGGAGTGACACTACAACTGTACTATATGTGCAGTGAAACACCTTTTGGCTTCCAAGTAAATGCTGGAGCTGGATGACCTCAAAAACCTAAAACTATACATAATTTTGCCTGTTAATTTAGCAAGAAACTAGCTCAAATGCACTGTTGTGCTGAGGGAACATCACATCTTAAGATTGTGCTGAATTACATGACTTTGGGGCTTCTCTTCAAACTTTCTAGGCAGGACCTCAAAGAAACTTTCATCGACAGTGGTGTTATGTCTGCCATCAAAGAGTGGCTTTCTCCTCTGCCAGACCGCAGTCTGCCGGCACTGAAGATACGGGAGGAGCTTCTCAAGATCCTGCAGGAGGTTTGGAACTGACTTTTAACCATACTTGATTCGTGGCTCCTCTGTGGTTTTACAGTCATGTGCCTTAGGGAAATGCTTGGTGAGAAATGAAACGTAAATGGTGTGATTTGGTGTGGCAAATGTGCAGTGGAACACACCAGGAAGCAAAGTGCAGAGCAGATGTGTTCATGTAAAAGAATTGAGATAGTTTGGCCTTGCCTGTTTGAGGTTTATAGGCAAAGTTTAGTGAAGAGTCATCTGCTGTGTATCCCTGGATTTTTTTCTCCTGTGGTCCCTCCTCTTTTCCAGCCTGTTGCAATATGCAGTGCCCATCACACTCAGGGTAGGCTTTGTGTCTGTAGCTAAGCTGATGGTGTCAATGCTTTGCCACCTAAGTGTTTATAAAATGAATGCTTTGAAGGCAGCAACTCAGTTTTGGGGTAGTATAAGCTAAAGAGCATTTGGAGTAAGAAGTTCTGTAAACTTACATAATGATTTTGGTGTTTGATACTTTAAACAATTCCTAGTGGGACAATGAGAAAAATTAATTAACTCAAATAAATGCAAATTTTGGTGACACTGTTAATGTTCGGACATAATTTCTTGCTGTTTTGTGACTTCTCCTTTACCTGCAGCTGCCCAGTGTGAGCCAGGAGACCCTGAAGCACAGCGGCATTGGTCGGGCTGTGATGTACCTCTACAAACACCCCAAAGAGTCCAGGCCCAACAAGGACATGGCAGGGAAGCTAATCAGTATGTAAAGCTGCTTCACCTTGTGTCTCTGGGGTTCCACTGATAATGGAATTCCTGCATCAGTCTCTGGTGGACTTATTTTGCTATCAGCTTTAGAACTCTGCAGTGGAGGAACCTCACTGATCTGTCTGTTCCTAAACTTCTGCTTGCACTATGTCCTGTTTCTTTCATTCTTGCCCTGAACCAGAGGGTGGCATTTATTTTGCCCTGTTGGCTCATCGTCCAGATCTCATGCACATGCTGCAAAGGCAGGAGGATGCTGCCAGAGGACTGTTTATTCCAAGGGCTTTAGAGGGAACTTGGCTGACTGAAAGTCAAACAGCTGTGCTCCATATGGAGTGCATTCCATCCTGAATGGCTGCAGACTGATGATAAACTGCTGTCTGTTCTTCAGGAACTCTCATGCATGTCTCTAAAATAGCATTGGTGTGCAGGGGCTCCTGACACTGAGTACTGTGTACTAGAGCTCAGAGATTGTACAAGAGCAGGCAACAGCGAGAGGCTGTAGGGATGAAAGCTCTCCTGTCCACAGGGGTGGACTTGCATGAAGTCAGGTGATCCAAAATCATGTGTTTGGTTGAAACGAAGCATAAATACTTGCCATAAACTTGGTCACCAGTGTGGTGTGAGCTCAGCTGCAGAGGCCTGGCTTTGTTAACCCATTGCTGCTTTCTAACAGATGAATGGTCTCGACCCATCTTTGGCCTTACCTCAAACTACAAAGGCATGACCAGAGAGGAGAGGGAACAGAGAGATTTGGAACAGATGCCTCATCGAAGGAAATTGAGCAGGTACAAGGAGCAGCAGATTGTCTTTTTAAATTGCTGTCTGTGTGCATAGACATCTATAAAATTTTGGTTTTCTTACAGCTCTGGTGGTCAGACTCCTCGCAGGGACCTGGAGAAAGTCTTAACTGGAGAGGAGAAGTAGGTTGGATTTTTTTTCCTTTAAAAAAATTGATGAAAGCATTTGAGTGGTTACTACCAGTATGGAATTTGAGCAGAGGTTTTGGAGGCAGTGGTTCTGCAGTGTGTGTCAGAGGAGAACACACTATGGTTTTGTGTAAGATTTGTGTGTAACAGTCACATGCTTTGCCTGCAGGGCCCTGCGGCCAGGGGACCCAGGGTTCTGTGCCCGTGCCAGGGTGCCCATGCCCTCCAACAAGGACTATGTGGTCAGGCCCAAGTGGAACGTGGAGATGGAATCCTCCAGGGTAAGCACTGGCACTCTCCTGTTGGCTGCCTGAGCCTGGGGGGCTGTCACCATACTGCTCTGGTTACTGTACAGTAGGGTAGTTCTTTTAAGGGCCTCTTCTAATTAGAGTCAACAGGAAGTTCTCTCTCTGGTGAGCTGTTCTAAGCTCATCAGATATTTTCTCCCAGGTATTGCTTCTCTGACCAAAAAGAGATTTTGGAGTTAACTGTTGCAGAGTTTTTCTCTAGGGTGAGAATCTGATGACAGGCCTCTTGCTTTAGAGCATTTTGAACTGAAACCTGCAGTTCAGTACCTGTTTCACAGCACTGATAGTTTTGTACTTCTCCCAGCTTTTGCATCGTGTTTGGTAACATTCCAGTTTGGGAAACCTGCAAGGTTTTGGTAAACGTGAAGAGCTAGAGTGGAGGCCTTTGTGTTGCTTTATGTGGTTCATTCATCTACCCTGTACCCTTAATTTACGAGCAGTGAAGGTGGTAGAATATGTGTAAATAGAAGTAGTAACAATTGCTGTGCTTTCTGCTGTTCTCTCTCCTTCTGTGCATTAATTGAGATGTTGTTTCTAGCCCGGGACTATTAAGAGAGGTATTAGTCGCTTGGAAAAGCACAAGAGACGGTTTGCTGAACAGAAACGACTCAGCAAAGTGCATCGGGCCATCAAGTTCAGCATTGAAGGCAACAGGATGCCCCTGTAGCCATGCCACTGCCTTCCCAAGTTGGAGAGGTATCCCTCGAGGGAGGTGTGAACAGTGCATGTGCTTCAGCTGTTGGCAGTTTGCACATGCAGCACAGGAGTGTGTACACCCTAACCTAACCCTGGAAAACTCTCCTTGTATTCTCTCGTGACTGTACTGTGACCTACAAGGGAACTTGTACAGGAGAAAACAGGCTGTAGCACAGAACATCTGCCTCCACAGCTTCAGGGTACCTGAAGGACAGGTGTTAAATGAAAATACCTGTGCTCAAACCCAGCTTGGCACCACCTGTGGTTTCAAATGCTGTTCTGACACAATTAGGTTTTCTGGGTTTACCTGAACTGACACACAGGAATTCTTAGCCCTGGATACAGGACCTCGTGTCACTGCACGCCAGTGTTTGTGGCTGACTGTGCCTGGTGCACAGGGAGGTGCTTCTCACACCTCCTGTGTGTCAGGGGAGCAGAGTGATGTGAGACCTGGGTGGTTGATGGGAGGCAGGGAATGAGAGCAGGGAGAAGAGTCCCCTGCTGTGAGCACGGGGTGGGAGGACACTCCTCGGAGTGAGAATTGTCCTGCAGTTCTGGTCTGTACTGTGGCACTGTGGGCAGGTCTGCCACGAGCTGACAGTGACAGGAACAGGCGAGCACAGGGGGTAGATAACTGTTTAGTTTAAGCTTCATATTTATTTGTTGAAAAAAAGGTATATTTTTCTTAAAAACCACTGTGAAATCTCAGCTATCATTTCAATGACTAGTGAACAGTTTTATGAATAAAGTTTATTTCCAATCAGTGTGTCAGGAGCACCTTCCTCAGCCATGGGAACGAGTTGCTTAACCCATGTGTGCTGTCTGATACTAAGTAGCATGATGTTGGGTATATGTTTCTCCCCAACCCAAAAGGTGTGACGTTTGCATCACTTACTGTTTGTTGTCTAGTAAGGGGAGATTGCCTCCTAGGAAGTTCTGGCTCTGGCTTGGAAAGTCCTTGTCTTCTGTGGTGTTTTGTTGCAGATTCCCTGTATTTTAACCTGTGCAGAGTAACTGCTGCATTGCCTGGTTTTCATTTGCAGTTCCAATAGAGATGAAATGCAATAACTTTGAATAGCTTATATAGTCAGCTTAGGCATTTCCTTTCCTTCCTCCTCCACCCCCTTCTCCCCAATAATCTCTCACTCTATGACCTTTAAAACAAACAGCAGTTTGGAACTGGTGTGTGAGCCTCAGTCACAGTGCAGCAGTGTGTGATCTCTGCCCAGGGAGCTGCTCTGGGTGACACTAGTGCACTGTGGTTCTGACACAGCTCCAGCCAATAGGTACAACACTGTTCAGGCTGTATCCTGCTGCCAGGGTGACTGTCCCTGCAGGGTGTGGTGGCTGGGGGTGCCTGCACAGCCCCAGAGCTGCTGTGACCTTGCATGCGCCACTCGCCTCGGAGCTCTGGGGTGGCCTTTGTCAGTGGTAATTATTAGTTTTATTTTTTAAGTTCCAGGGGTCCTCTAAGAAAGGGGTGAGTCGGCTGGACAAACAGATGCGGAAATTCACAGATATCAGGAAAAAAAGCAGATCGGCCCATGCAGTGAAAATCAGCATTGAGGGCAATAAGATGCCATTGTGACCCTTCACAGAATGCCCCATGAGCTCTGCTGTAAGACAATACACCCATAGACTCTTCAGAGATCTTTTCGTTTTTTTAACAACTCGTTTGGGGTTTGTTTTATTTTTTTAGTGAATCTTTTAAGTTGTTGGTTCAGGTTCTGGTAGAAGATGTTGTCTGAGGACTGTGAATATGGGGACTTCTCCTGATTGTATTTAAACTGGCCCTGTTGTGTTCTTTGTACAGATCATGTATTTGTTGTATTGCAACACTTTAGACAATAAAACCTGTTTTTTTGGGGGGGCTGCCTGTTGATTGCTCAGGGGAGTGTACATGCAGACTGCCTGAAGTGTGGAAGGGCTGCGAGTGGTTAATTTTCTGTTCACCATTGTCCAGTTCCTCTCTATTCAGTGCTTCATTAAGCAGATTTTTGCTTTTGGAGACCTACATGCATGCTCTTGGTTAGAAATACTGACCATTTCCCACACAAAGGATTTCATTCCTTATGGAAACTGATGCAAAGTTCAGAAGACCAGCAGACCAACCACTAAAACTTCAGCAGCTTCCAGCTAAAACGTCTCTGCAGCTCACTAGTGACTTTCCAAAAGGTTTGTTTTTCCAGGGGAAGAAGATTCCTGCCTCTTAGGGAGAGAATCCTGCTGGTTTTCATCCCTGCTGCTGCAGAATGACAGCAGAGCAACATCTGGTACCTCTGCTTCTTACCTCTACCTCTGAAGATGTTTGTCTCTGCTGAGCTTGCCTACAAGAGAGAACTCCTCCTTGCATGGACAACTGACAGTTGGAATTTCTTCAGTAAGAAAGTTTCCTTCCTTCTGGAGGGGCAGAGCCTGTTTGCTGTGATGTGTTCTGTGGCTCGGGGAAGTCTTTGAGGTGGGGAATCCTGGTGTTGGCTGAGTTACCATGGCACCAGCAAGGGCGAGAAGGCAAATGTGTGGAGGGTCATGTGTTAAACGTCTTCAATGTGTCTCCTGAGCCTGGGGGGAGTGACAGTAACCTGGAGCTGTGCTGAAGACACAGACTGGAAGCAGGAACTAGAGGAAGATGCCTGTGCTGGGTGGGGCACTCGAGGAATTCTGCTCCTAAGACAACTTCACCTACTTTCTCCAGGTATTCTGTTGACACTAACCACCTCAGGTATGTGGTTTTTTATCATGCTGAGAGCTTCATGGGTTTAGTTGGGCTTTTTTCTATTTTTAATTAAGAAGCCAGGGCATTCCTCACTGCCATCAGGTGCAACTGGTGAACTGTGTGAGCTGTTCATAGCCAAGGGCTCTTTGGCCCTGAAGGCCCAGGAGTTCAAATGGATTCTTTCTTCTTCCTCTAACGTTTTTTTGTAGGTCTGGTGCTAGTCTGCTCCCGCAGCCATGGGGGACAGTTTTTAAGTACTTGAAGTACTGACCCTGGTGGTCTTGTGCAAGGCTTAATACAAAGTCATCCTATCCAGATGAATCATACTAGCTCCTACATGTTCTCTGAGGCAAACACAAAGGTTCTGTTTCTTGTGGAATGGTAAGTGTTGGGGGTTTGTTACTAAAACTTCGTGGTGACTTGTAAGAAAAAATGTCTTCCTGATAGGAATTTACATTCAGAAAAGCTGATTTGTCTCCTCCTTTGTTATTTGCAGGTAGTTCTTTATTAGACAAAAGTATTTTACTCAGCAATAGTTGAGTGAGCTATTTAACCATCTCTCAAAATTTCTCTGAAGGTAGTGTTAACTTTACACCATTAAGGACAGGAATAGACACAGTGGCATAGGCTGAAACACCGCACTAGTGGAATCATTCCTGTTTTTAAGGATGGCTTTAAGAAAAGTTAATGGAGAAGTTTTCTGAGTCTGCTACACTCTCCACCACCTCTTTAATCCAGGCGATGTAGTTGGCTACTCGGGTGTAGACGCCGTATTTCCCCGGGGCCCCGCAGCCCTCGCCCCAGCTGACGATGCCCAGGAGAAACCAGGTGTTGTGGTGGGGCACGGCCAAGGGG
>NW_008691732.1:449-3898 GCF_000695815.1 Acanthisitta chloris | reverse complement strand
TTTGGCAGACACTTGCCTCTCAAACCTAGACAACAAGCAAGGCTCTGGAGATAGTAACTTATATATAGATAGGGAGTAATTCAGCTGGGCAGATGGCAGATGGCAGGGGTAAGTCGTCCTTGAGGGTGAGACAAACAAGTTCGAGAAAAACAGCTAGGAATGCACCCAAGCCTGGGAAAGCAAGAGATAACCCACACAGCTGCAGCTGCAAGTCAGGAGAGTACCTGAATGCTATCTCTAGAGCTTAGCCAATTATAAATGATTGATAGTTATATGCCTGTCCTGCACTGTATAAAAAAGAGCCTGTCGGACAATAAAGTTGGAGTTTGCTGTATCACCCACACGGAGTCGGCCACTTGCTTCCCCACGCGGAACCTTCACCTTTCCCAACATTAATGTTACACCATTCTTTCAGAAATGCTGTTTTCGTTCTCGTAAATTTAAGACCTTTTTTTTCCTGCAGATGCTAGTGCAAAACTGGGCTAGCAATGCAGTTATTTGAAGTTGTCACTTGATTTGGATTATTTGAATAAATCTTCAGAAGAAAAAGGTGAACTATTTGTGGCTTGGTTTTATATATGTTTGCTATTTTTCTGTTGTCAGTAAAGCTGAAGACCTACCTGAGGTAACTGAGATAAATTTATCTGGAAGCTACAGCACAGATGAATGACTCTGTGTCAATGCTGCTTTGTGTCTACTGTGCATAATTTGAGACCTATATTTATTGCATATAGAACTTAGCACTAATTCCTATATAGAATCATAGAACAGTTTAGCTCAAGAAGGATATAGATTTCCAATTATTTAACCTTTTGCTTATGCATTTCAAATGACAAGTATTAAGGGCACTACAAAATAGGAAAAAATATCCTTGCAGCATAAATTTAAGTAAATCCAGTTATCCTCTCCTCTTCTACTCACAATCAAAGGAAATAGATAATTTACACCAACTTTTGTAAAAAAATATAAGCTTTTCAGAACAAAATAACATTGTCTAGAGGTGACAATAAAGACAATTTCTCAAGCAGTTAGGAAGTCAGGAGCCTAAGTGTTGTGGTTTAACCTCAGCAGCAACTAAGAACCACATGCAGCCACTCACACACTGCCCCAGCAATGGGATGGGGAAGAGAATCTGAAGAGTAAAAGCTAGAAAAGCTCATGGGCTGAGATAAAGACTGTTTAAGAGAGAAAGCAAAAGCCACACACACAAGCAAAGCAACACTAGGAATAAGTTCACTGCTCCCCACAGACAGGAGGTGTTCAGCGTCTCCAGGAGAACAGAGCCCAGCACACAGGATGGTTACTTGGGAAGACAAACACATCACTCCAAACGTCCCTCCTTCCTCCTTCTTCCTCCCACCTTATACCCTGAGCATGATGTCCTATGGTATGGAATATCCCTTTGGTCAGTTTGGGTCACCTGTCCCAGCTGTGTCTCCTCCCAATCTCCCATGTACCCCCAACTTCCTCACCAGTGTGGCAGTACAGAATACAGTAAAGGCCTTGGCTCTGTGTGAGCTCTGCTCAGCAATAACAAAAACATCTCTGCATTTTATCAACCCTGTGTTCTGCACAAATCCAAAATGTAGCCCCATACTAGCCACTCTGAAGAAAGTTTACTCTGCTTCAGCCCAAACCAGCACACTAAGACAGGAAAGCACATCTGCCATTTCCTTCTATTTATGTCACATTTTTATCTTACTGTGTGTAAACACATCTTCAGAATTAAGATTTTCTAAATAAAGTCAGAAATTATGTGCCCTTACTGTAATAGTGAGAAATTCCTGCTTTGTTTCCCATTTCTGCAGGACACAAGAGTCAGTATCTCACATAATAACTCTATTAACTGAAATAAAATGGGTTGTACATAATGTTATCGATTTGTTTATTTTAGAAACTAGGCTGTTTGGACACGTTCTATAAGCACAGGCATTTCTGAAGAGAAACCCTGGCATAAATTTGTATGAAATAGTAAAAGCAGAATAAGAAATTTTGTATCTTGCATGCATCAGATTGTGTGAGGAAATTCCCTGAAACACCAGGGAAATGGGTTTGAAATATTTTTTGCAGAGCATGCCTGCAGTGAGCTGTCTGGGCCTGGTTGCTATTTCAAGAAGGGACAACTGCTTCGTTATTTTAAGTAGGGACATATCCTGAATCAGAGGGAAGCACTTGTCAGTAGCTTAGGAAGCTTGCACTCATTTGGGGTTTGGAAATCTACATTTATTTTCCCCTTGCATCTCCATTCTTCTGGCTCAGCACAAGCACTGAAGTGGGAATCAATATTCAGAAGTGTGGTATTGCAGCAGGTGTAGAAAGGGCCATGTGCTAAAGGAAAGGGTAGTCATGTATTTGATTCTGCAGATAAGATTAAGAGTTTGGTGCCAAATTTGCATACTCTTGGGAAGTGTTTTCACAGTCAGAAAAATTCATGTGGACCTTAAGGCCCATTATACCCATTTCCACTATCATTCAAGTTTTACGGTCAAGATGAAAACAAAAACAGAATAGGGTTTTAGAAAAATATAAGCTAAGGATACTCAATATTTTTAATTCCACTTTTATTTACAAGAGTTTAGATTCTAGATTAGATATACAGCATGTTCTCATGGCACAATTAAGCAGAGGTTGGATCAGTAGACTGACTTTGTAATCTGTTCTTCACAGCTATGGAAAGATCTGTTAGATGTACCTGAGAATCTTCCAACAGGAAAAGGCTCCTGTGAGATTCATTCCTCCCTGTCTCCTCTTGAACCTGTGCTCCTTAAATAATTTGCAAGAATGCAATGAAAGTTCACAAGCACACGTTTTAAGGAGTTACATATTTGCACTGCCACATTGATGTGGTCTCAATCCCCCTCTACTCTGCTCTTGTGAGACCCATCTGGAATACAGCACCTCTTCCAACAGGAAAAGGCTCCTGTGAGATTCATTCCTCCCTGTCTCCTCTTGAACCTGTGCTCCTTAAATAATTTGCAAGAATGCAATGAAAGTTCACAAGCACACGTTTTAAGGAGTTACATATTTGCACTGCCACATTGATGTGGTCTCAATCCCCCTCTACTCTGCTCTTGTGAGACCCATCTGGAATACAGCACCTGGTGCCCTCCCCTCAAAGTAAGAAGAACTGTTGGAGCAAGTCCAGAGGAGGCCACGAAGTTGATAAGAGGACTGAAGCATCTCCCCTGTGAGGACAGACTGAGGGAGTTGGGGCTGTTCAGCCTGGAGAAGAGAAGGTTGTGTGGAGACCTCAGAGCAACTTTTCAATATCTGAAGGGGCTCCAAGGAAGCTGCAGAGGGAGCTGTGTTAGGAAATACAGTGACAGGACAAGGGGCAATGGGTACAAATTGAAAGAGGGAAATTTAGGTGAGATATTAGGAAAACATTTTTCCCTGTTCTGGTGGTGAGACACTGTCCCAGGTTGCCCAGGGAGGCTGTGGCTGCCCCA
>NW_008691732.1:0-418 GCF_000695815.1 Acanthisitta chloris | reverse complement strand
TGCTCTGGTGGGAGGTGTCCCTGCCCAGGGCAGGGGTTGGGACTGTAAGGTCCATTCCAACCTCTAAAATTCTATGACTCTATGATTCTATTGCCAAGAACAGAAAAGGAGCTGGATGCACAAGTGCCTTTACTAAATCAGACCATTGAGATAAACTCAAATATACATCCAAATCTTTGCCTAATTTAAACTCACCTGGGAAACGCGACATTTAGTATTACATAAATGAAAATGCATCCCACGAGCACCAAACTAATTCTGCCTGCCATCTCAGACTTGGGGTCTTGCTGTTACTTGACCCCAGTGTCCAAATGAAGCTTTCCTTCCTTGTGCTCACAGGGACATGCTCCCTTGTGGATTCTCTCGGGGCAGAGCTGGGGCAGAGTTGGGGCAGAGTTGAGGCAGAGTTGGGGCAGAG
>NW_008691731.1:0-3194 GCF_000695815.1 Acanthisitta chloris | reverse complement strand
AAGTTCAAGAAAGCTCCACAGAGTTCTGACAACATTCATTTCTTTGCCAGGGATTGTCTGGACAGTGTCATGATCTTCAAGGATTTTTAAATTACTCTATAAATTTATTTCTGGACTGCCAGACTTAAAAATATTTTTAATGGGATGTGAGGCCAGAATATTAGTGTTAAAAGGCAGTATAGAATAGGTGGGTTTTCATGTTGCTCAGTTTTAGAAGCAGGAGTTCTGGATATCTCAAAGCATTTCCATCAGAGCTATGAGTGTGTGTAGAGGTATAACAGAGAGAGAGCAACAAGAGAGGAGGAAATTGGCAGGCCTCATGAGGAACAGAATGAGAAATTGCTGTTGGATGCTGATGAATCAGTGGATTGCAATATTTGTACTGCTGAGCATCCTCCTTGGTTGTGAATCAGAAGCCAGTTGCAGGCTCAGAGAGCTCTCAAGTGAAACAGATAGCAGGGTGCAACCCCTTGCAAAGTCCAAGTCCATAGACAGAAATCACACTGAAATTTCAGATAGAAACTAGTGACTATTAAAAAACACAAAACACTCACTTGCTTATTATTCAATTATCTTTAGATTGTCTTAGATAAGAAAGAACCTTATCTAAGAAGGTTCCTGCTTCTTTTCCTATTATATTCCCCAGCTTCTAGAGTATCCAAATTTCTGTAGCTCTGGGGAACATATCATGCTGAGCTAAAATTTCTATCATGTGAAGTGTTTTCTTATCCACATCTTTCATTTTCAAAGCCACTTATACTTTTTCATGGCTTGAGTAAAACTCTCCCAGGTGTTTGCTGAAAAGAAATCCAGAGCTCTTGACACCAATCGAAGTCACTCCTGAAGACAGAGTAATGGATGACAACAGAATTAACATGGGCATAGCAATCTTTAAGGATGAAAAATAAGCCTGGGAAGGTTTGCCTGATCTTTTTGATGGTGATCTAATCATCCTGATAATTTGACTTGAAGGTCTGGTAAAGCAGTGGCAAACACAAATTGGGGATTTGTGAAGTGAACTCTAGTTCAAGTCTCCTGAAAGCTTCAGGTCTTCCTTGGTGTCCATGGAACTGTATAAATAAGTAGCCTGTGCTGGTACTGTTATCTCTGATAAATATCACCTCTCAAGGGAATTACTGGCTTTCTAAAGTGGAAGAAAGTTTTGAGTTACTCTCTCTTCCTTTAGTGCCTGAAAAATATGATTTGAACCTCTGTCTTCAGGGATATCCTTACCAGATTTTATTATACTTCTATTATATTATTCCTCCCAGAATTCACTTTCATGTCAGTCATTTCCCCCTTTTCCAGAAAGTGCCTTCACCCTCCTCACCCTCCAATTATTCCTGAGGTTTTTTCCTTGATTTGTGTTTTTGTTGCATGTAATGAGCCTTTGTTTTCTTTCTGGTAGTGCAGGATCAGCAGGGAGAGAATTGTAAGGCAAATGGAGGAAGCACTCCACTATTTTCATAGCTTGATCTGCATCTTCACATCTGTAATATACCCATTTTGGTGTTGGCCAGCTCAGACAGAAGTTCAGTTGGAATGGAGACAGAAGAAAGAATCAGAACTGACTAACATTTTTAGTTGAGGCTTTAGAAAGAAACTATATGAAGTGAGAAGATAACTGCCAGACCATCATTTCTCCTGTAGTCCATAGACATCAAAAAAGCAGAACCTGTTAACAGTTTACTATGGAAAGAGAAGTATTAAACTATTAATTCCTGCTAGCTATCTGCCTAATAATATTTCTCTACACTATGGCCTGTTTTCACTGTAAGTGTCTTCCTTGTGTCTCTACACTATGGCCTGTTTTCACTGTGTCTTCCTTGTACAAGTGACTGAATTACAAAGTGTGGAAGTTGTAGAGGGACCTGTCTGTTCTAAATAAGTTAGGTTCAAATGCTGCAGGTTAGGCTGTACTGCAAAATGCTGTTTTGAACTTAAATAGAATTTCTTGCAGTTTTTGCTTATTAATGTAGCAGGGAAAATAAAAGAATAAAAAAGACTAACTTTTAAACAACAACTTTAATGCAACAGTCAGTCTTGGGACAAAAAGATGGAATTTAGTGTTTTATTTTCTCTGGAATAGAAAACATAATATCTTCTCCTGAAAGAATTTGTCAGGCCAGTTGCAGTGACTTATTAAGTGTTTATTTAAAAAAATACAGGCATAATCTGATAACATAATATCATGTTATCGAGAACTGAAAACAAAAAAAGGAATTGGAGGGGGCAGTGTGCACTCCAAAAGCCCAGATGAAGGTGTTACAGCACATATCTTGAGCTGCATTTTGAATAAGGACAATTATCACTAGGAAACATAAGGGCATACAGCAGGGAAGAGGGAGACAATGTTATTATAAATATGTATTATTCATTTTTTTGGTCTACAAAATTCACTCTGTTTGACACATATGTAGATACCTTGTCATCCGATATGTTAAATTATTAAATGACTAATTAATGAGATGATACAAAAGTTTTCTCTTTTTCTCTCCTTTTTTTTCTGTTCCTTATGTTTGCTGCAACCAAGAACTGTGATAATTCTCTACTTTTTGTGGCTTCTACTTTAGGCATTATATAAGAAGCAAATTCATTAAAATTACCTATAAGACTTGAAAAAAACTTTGCTATATGCAGATGTTTTTTTTTTTTTACAAACAGCACAGTCACACATGTTCAAATGACAGGATGTGGAGAGGTTGGCTTCTCCTTAGTGATGGGCAGAAGTCCAAGCACATTCAGCTAACAGTGATTCCAGACATCACAATTCTTTTCTCAACTCAGTGCATGAGGAATCACCTCTGTTCACATGATAGGCAAGTATTTTCCTTTGTGACAGAAGCATTAGTTAGCACATGGTGTGTGCTTTTTAATGGCTGCACCTTAATTGAAGGGGTTGGCTTGGCTGAAATTTGCTACTTAAGATTTCTGAACATTAGTTCACATTTATTCTAGAGAGAGATAAGTAAAGGTTTAAACATACGAGGTAACAATTTCATTTGGGGATTTTTTCCCCACTAGAAGTTAAAAATTCTTTTACCTTTTAAGTAAATTGGGTCATCAATATACTATGGTATCAAAAAAAATCCTTTCTCACCTATCAGAAGAAATGATAAGTGAAGAATAGCTGATATGAATTAAGAACGTGTTTGCATGGAACTTATATCTGATTTTCAAACTTTTCTGCTTGC
>NW_008691730.1:0-4353 GCF_000695815.1 Acanthisitta chloris | reverse complement strand
CCCTCTTGTCCTCCTGCTAGATGCCTGTAAGACCAACCTCCACCTGATTCCAACCTCCTGTCAGGGAGCTGTAGAGGGTGATAAGGTCTCCCCTGAGCCTCCTCTTCTCCAGGCTGAACACCCCCAGCTCCCTCAGCCTCTGCTCGTGGCACTTGTGCTCCAGTCCCTTCACCAGCCTCGTTGCTCTCTCTGGACCTGCTCCAGCACCTCAATGTCCCTCCTGAACTGAGGGGCCCAGAACTGCACACAGGATTCAAGGTGTGGCCTCACCAGCGCCGAGTGCAGGGGCAGAATCACCTCCTGGTCCTGCTGACCACACTGTTCCTGATCCAGTCCAGGATGCCATTGGCCTTCTTGGCCCCCTGAGCACACTGCTGGCTCATGCTCAGCTTTCTGTCTATCCAAACCCCCAGGTCCCTTTCTGCCTGGCTGCTCTCCAGCCACTCTGTCCCCAGGCTGTGCGTGGAACAGCACTCCCAGGAAGGGAGAGGTGAAGTCCTGCTCTTACAGCTCAGAGAGAGACAGAAAAAAACAACCTCGTTGTTACCTGCGGTGGAACACATTGCTGTATTTCTGTTTGATCTCTAAGTCGTTCAGTCTCCTTCCCTTATAAATGTAAACATGCTTTCTTTTGGCCTGGGATCACAGTAACACCACAATAAAAAGACAGAAGGGAATGGTTTTCAGATGCAGGATGTGTTACCTTTATTCCTGGTTTAATCATTTGTAGAGCAGAGATAAAGAACAATATTGACCTCACATATTTTGACTCGCACTAATGGTAGGCTCATCTAAAGGTGAAAAAAATTAGTTTGCAGTGGTACAGAGAGTACAGAAGTTCCTAGATGTGGAATTTAATACCAGCCCTTTCTGTACTCTGCGTGGACCAGAAGGAACTTCTCCTTTACTGATTTTTCTTGTCTTTCTTCTTTTCCTCTTTTTTTCCTGCTTCACACAGAGATGTGAAAAACTATGAAGTGGACAAAGCTACAGCTGAGCACCACACAGGGTGCAACACAGAGAAGCCAACAAAGTGCTGGGATGGTGCCTCTTGCAGCAATTCCTGTCCCAAAGCAGCCTACATCACCTTCACTCACTGTTGCAGCTGGACCTGGGGATACCCCAGCACACCCACCACACAGTAGTCGCTGCCAGGCTGTGCCCAATCCCTTCCCAAAGACTAATGCTGTTCCTCCAGAGAAAGAAACATCCTTGAACTGAACATGGGGCCTAACAGCCATCACTGGGATGAGCACAGGTGAAGAAGGAAACGGGGTGAGGACATGACTGCCTCTGCTGCCCCAGACCTCTGGTCTGCCCATTACTTTTTTTCCTTTTTGCTAATACTGTACACAATTACAGAACCCCAACAGCTTTTGTGCTGATAGAGCTTATTATGATGTCTTGGTATATTTTATCTCCCCAGAAAACCATACAACTTAAAACTTCTAGCAACTATTCCTAAGTAACATCTCTAGCCAGAAAGATTTAAAAAAAAAACCCCAAACAAATGAAAAATCCCCATCAACCTTTGGATTAAAGCCAGTGGGAAATTGGTAATAAATCAATTTGCTCTGTCATCAGAAGCTGTGCTGGTGTAACAGCTGAGGATCACTTTTACCAAATGGCTGGTGCTTTTCCAGCTCCTAAACTGGATAAAACACGTTTAACCTGTACCAGACACATTCTATATAGAACCAAGTGAAATTTTCTAATACTACTTTAAAGATTATGTTTTGCCCAAAGCAACATTCCCAGCATGACTGCAGAAGACCTATCTGCAGATCTCCTGCACTGATCCAGAGCTGCCTGCATGCTGCACAGGACACAGGGCAGAGCACAGGGGTAGTTGAACATAAGATCCCCCTAAAATTCTAACAATCACTCAGAACTTCCCTGAACAAAGCATTTTTGAGCTGTGGCATTAGGAAGAGGAACCATATGAAAGAAAGTGTCCTGGAAATGAATGGTGTTACTAAATGTGACAGATGGATCTCCAGCATCCTGGGAAACAGTATATGGCACTGGCTTACATGCCCAGCACAGACTGAGAGCTGCTGCTTTTGTGAATAAGGTATATTGGACAAATAATGCACAAGAGGAGCTTACTGCACTCCCTGTGCATAACTATCAGGCTCTGGCAGAATCACCCGTTCTCTCCTCCTCAGCATGCCTATCTTCCTATTTTCCCACCTGGGATTGCTGTGATCCATAAAATTCATTGAAATATTTCCAAGTGTCTTAAAAGCTTTCTCATGTGAAAAAAAAAAAAAAGGAAAAGATAGATTAGAGAATGTTCTCACAAAATTCCTGGGGAAGTCCATCTTGTTTCAATTCCTCCAATCTTTATTTAAATTTGTTCTCTTGGGGTCATTAACCCAACACTTTCCTAGAACATAGAGTTTCTGAAAGAATCTAATTAATTAACCTTTCTACTTTGTATTCTTAGTGGTAAGAAAGGAAACAAAAGGCCAAACTGCCACTCCAGATGACACCCCTGGATAAGGCTTAACCCATAAATATCCCTATTTAGGGCAGAACTGGCCCTGCTCTGTGTTCACAGCCACACAAAGACACTTGGGTGGCTTCAAAGGACCAAGAATAGTGAGTATTTAGGCTCTGGAGGTACAATGTACTAACATTGTACATCTCACAATACCACAGTGATACCATGTGGTACTGCGTATCCAGTGTAGGAATCACACACCTAAGTGAATGCTGAACAGCACTAAGTGATTTTTCAGGAATGCTACCAATGGGTTTCCAAGTCCACCCCAAGTTTTCCAGAATGATCGACTGAGAGCTGTTCAAATGAATTCCATGAACTGTGGTCTCAAGCAAGGAACCACAGCCACGTGTGCAAACTGATTTCACCCTGGTGTCCAGCTCTGCTACCAACACACTGACCCTACAGCAGACACTCTTGCAGCATCAGCCTTTGCTATACAGAAAGCCCCACCTGAGAAAAATTATCCTGGGTATCTGTGAAGGGGAAAAAAGCAATAGGCCTCCAGAGTGACTTATTGAAGGATGAGGGCAAGTCATTGCTTGTTCTCACCAAAAATAGCTGAAAAAGCATATTAGTTACATTCTAGACCAACTTACCAGCCCGAAGGCAAGAATACCTACCAAGTAGGTTTCTTTGTTTTAGTCATTCAGTGCAATAAGGAAGTTGCTGTCCTTAATCCATGTCTCTGTATTTCACAATTCCCCTTAAGATATATCTTTAACCTCTGCCAGTAACACAGATTATAAACATGTACACCTAAATTACTTTGAGAACTCACATTTTTATCAATAACATTTAATGGTTTTATTATGAAAGTGGATTACCCACATACATTCTTACTGCTAATAAAGCAGTTTCAAAGTAACACACCTGAGCTGATGACACACGGGTAGCAGAAGACACATGCCCATTATGTCTGATTCAGCATTACTTATTTTTAAAACTACTGCAGGAAGTGGATCAGGGAAAAATTTGGTCATTGATTTAACTACCAGTAGAATACAGTAAGAAATGCTTTCTGTCCCACTGTGTAATGCTGTTGAAACTACTGGAAGTTTCATTTTCTTTTTTGGTCACCTTTGCTGTTGTTTTCACACTAAAGGCAAGATTTATTCTAAAAACCAAATCCCTCTGAGATGTTTACTACAAGTTAACACAAAAATCCATCCTCACTCTCAGATGGAAAAGGAGATCCAGCATCTACTGACTTTGCTTGCTCCAGTTCATACTCAGTTTTCACATTCAAGGGGAAAGCTGTGTTGTTTCCACTGCAGCCTGTGCCACTGCATCCAGTCACTCAGAACAAACTGGGAGTTTGGGCTCATGACCCAATGGCAGTCAACCAAGTATGAGTTGGTAAGAAGTTTTTACAGTACCCAACACCATCACGGTTGAACGCTAACAAAAGACATTGTAACAAAGCCTGTTTCCAAGCCAAACGTCAGTGAGAGATGCTCAGCAGCCAGAACACCCATAGCCTGCACCTGGGGTTCTAACAGAGAGAGTGGGCTGCTGGCAGCCTTTACCTCCTGGGGGATTCCTCCACAGCTTTTTTAAAGCAAACCCTGGGTAAGAGGAACCAAAATACTCTCATATCCCAAAACATGAACTTTTTATTTTATACCTAGAAGTTTCAGGAACAAAAACGATGCTATGAAGAGTGGGGGCTCAGGACTAAGGGCAGGGCCGTCGGTTCAGGAGGAAGTTGGTCTGTTGTCTACCACCGGGTCCTGAGAGGTGACCCCTGCGGCATCCCCACGACGGGTGCGGGACCGACCCCCGTGGAGTGTGCGGGACTGACCCCCGGAGCATCCCCGCGACGGGTGCGGGACCGACCCCCGTGG
>NW_008691729.1:2356-3261 GCF_000695815.1 Acanthisitta chloris | reverse complement strand
AACTATGTTTTCACATTTTCAGCTGATGGGAGAAAGAGGGAGCAGCTGCACTATTCCTACAGTACTGGAGCCAAGAAGAAAGGCTTCCCTACAGCCAGCAAACATGAAGAACTGTTCCTAAGCAGAATAAACAGTAAGTGCCCAATCCTACTGTTTTCCTGTGATCTCTGCTCCTGATGCCCTTGTTGCTGCTCCAGAGACATCCAAACAGAGCTCAGAGCTTACTATTAAATGTTGGCTCTGCAACAGGAAACATAACTTACACTGTTTTCACACTGGAATTATTTCACTGCTCAGTGCAGTGTGCCCATCTTGCAGATGGCTCTTTAGTTTGTCTAAAAACCTCTAAGATCATTGAGTCCAGCCATTAACCTGTCACTGCTGGAACCCCTAAACCCTAAACCAGATCCTCCAGTGTCAGACCCAGATGCCTCTTCAACACCTCCAGGGATGGTGACTCCACCACCTCCCTGGGCAATATCCCAGTGCCTCAACACCCTCACAGGGAAAACATTTCTCCTCACATCCAATCTGACTCTGCCCTGGCTCAGCTTATGACTATTCCCTCCAGTGACCTCTATGACTGTCCCCAATCCTCCAGAAACATTCCTGTCAGGTTCGAGGAGACCTCTAGGATCATCGAGTCCAACCATTAACCTACCACTCTGCCTCAATGTTGCATCTCCTGTGAATAATACCTACACAAACCCATTAACCTACCACTCTGCCTCAATGTTCCATCTCCTGTGAATAATACCTACATAACCAACACAGCTGCTTCTCTTCCATAGTTTTTCAGATACTATTTTGGAATTATTGCAATAATCAACTGAAATCTCCCCCATGAAGACAGGCTGAGGGAGTTGGGGCTGTTCAGCCTGGAGAAGAGAAGGTTGTGTGGAGAC
>NW_008691729.1:0-2160 GCF_000695815.1 Acanthisitta chloris | reverse complement strand
GTTCACAGCCAGGTTGGATGAAACCTTGAGCAACCTGCTCTGGTGGGAGGTGTCCCTGCCCAGGGCAGGGGGCTGGGGCTAGATGACCTCTAAGCTCCATTCCAACCCCTAAAATTCTATGATTCTATGAAATCTTTCAAGGGCAAAAGGCAAATAAAGTTGCAAATAATATGGCAACCCACATTTATGCAAACAGGGCCAATTCTGAGTCTGTTTGTGAGGACAGCAAAACGGGACAGTAGAATAAAGTGGCATATTCCCAGCTCCAAAAACACACCACATGCTGTACCCATCTGACTTCGAGAGGATCAGGGAGAGGTCCTCCAGCCTTACCTGAAGGATACTGTCCATCATGCAAGACAGGAACATGGATCAATGCAGATGGGCCAAGGTACAAAAGCAAGGAAGCCAGAAGTACAAGAAAGCAACACCACGAACACATTTCAGGTCCTTCCCTTGAACAAAAGACCTCTCCCCAGGCTGGGAAAACTAACTGCAAAGATTCTTGTTCTCCCATAAATTTCCCAAGAAAAATAAGTAGAGACAATGCTTAAGATGCTATCCTGTGAAATCTAACCATCACAGGCCCCACCACCACTGTGATGTCTCATCTCTCATGGGCTTTAGCAGTGAGATGGACTAGACCTGTCACTGGCAACAAGGCAACTGCAGGAAGGACTTTCAAATCAAAACCCCAGAAATCACTAGCAAAACCAAGCAATTATTCCTGTTTGTTCCCTTTTTTTAATAGACACTGAAATCCTAACAACTGTACAACACAAGGGAAACACACCTACACCACCCAAAACACACGCACACCAAAGAAAAGTCTTAGCCTAAAACATTACTTACAGATTTGTTGTCATCAAAGGCATGCTCTTCTATTTCCTCTTCCAGTCTATCAGCTGCCTTCCTGACATCTTCCAGGATCTCATCAAGCATTGACAGGCTCTTGTTTTGATGCTGCATGTTCTTAAGGGCTTCAACCTGGTGTTTTTCGGCTGCTAAGAGCTCGACATATTCCATTTCTTCCTGTGGAGTTTTACAACACAGAGATATAGTGCTGACCAGGCCCTCGAGCAGAAAAACATTTAACAAATCTATCCTCCTTTGGCACAAAACATCTCACCAGTGAAACTGCAAAAGCAATATGGACTTTAAAGTGGTATTTCAGTGTTGTTTTCTCTCGTGCCAATGTGCATGGGGTAAATAGTCAGGAAAAAACCCCACCAGACCAAATACCCACCAAGGGCCTTTCCTAATCCACCAAAGAGTAAAGCTGCCCCAATGCTATGAGCCAGAAAACACAAGAAAGGACTTAATTTGAGAAACTCTAGGAAACATTTCAGAGCCAAGTAAGGTTCAGAACTCAGTGCTTTAGCAGGGAAACAAAATAGCTTGGAAAGCGGAGCTACAGTGTCTACAGCAAACAAACAAATGGGAAGGAAAACACTATATATCTTAGCTCCATAAGTCGTTTCATAAACATAGGAAGAAGTTTGTTTATGGTTCACCAAAATTACAATAACTGTGAAAACAGCCACAAAAAAGGCTACTAGGAGGGAGGACAGTTGAGCAGCCAATCACTCTGGCTCAGCTTCCTGTTTATGTTTCCCAAGAAGCATTTTTTCTCTATCAGAAGTAAAATACTTGGTTTTCTCCATGTTTTCAGGTTGGGCCACTTAGGAACTTGCGCTGATAACTTCTGAAAACCATTTCTAGGCTTCAGAAGTAAAGAAAACTTAAAAAGATGATTTTTTATGGTGTAAAAACATTTCAGTAGGTTTCCTGAGAAACTTACGATGTTTCATTTCTCTTGGGATATTTCAGGTTCAAAAGGAGACTGAAAAAGCTTTATTTACTGATCAAGACTGGATTTAACACTGTGCCTTGTACATAGTCACCATGACAATAACCAAACAGAATATGCTGTGAATTGACAGAACACAATGTGAGAACTGGGGGGGAAAAAGATCTTTATTTAAAGATTCTTTCTACGATGCACTGGCTGAGAAACAACTATGAACAAGGAAACACACGTAACATCACACGTCTTCCTTTCACCTGGATTCAAGATGCTAAAAAGACTTAAACAAGAGAGACCTTAATTCTGTTCTTTAAGAGAGCCATTATTAGAATCATGGAACCATCAAGGTTGGA
>NW_008691728.1:8134-9937 GCF_000695815.1 Acanthisitta chloris | reverse complement strand
AAACTCCTAGGTCCCTTTCTGCCTGGTTGGTCTCCAGCTAGTCTGTCCCCAGCCTGTAGCTCTGCATGGGATTGTTATGGCCAAAGTGCAGGACCAGCACTTGGCCTTGTTAAACCTCATCCCGTTGGAATCAGCCCACCTCTCCAGCCTATGCAGACATAGATGCTTCTATGCAAAAGCAACAAACATTTTAATACAACTAAAAAGAAATAGCAATTAGAATTAAAACTGAAAATATATTTTGGTTTTATTCATCTATTTTTCACTGAATATCTCCTACATCATCCACAGGCCTTGAGTAACAGTTACTTAAATATAGACTTTTACCATTGGGGGAAAACACTCTTCTACTTAGTAGACTTATGGACCAACTTACCATGGCTAATTAGTGTTTCAATGATCAAAAGAGATGAAACACGATCCTACAGATAAGATGCAGTGACTTTTGGAATGAGGTGACAAGTACTCTGTTATAAACACGCAGTAGTTCTATTTACCAACTGAGGTAGAGTCTGTGTCATCACAATGATTAGTCTGACCTCAAAAATTTCAGACCCATCACAATCTTAAGACATTTGTGATTTCTCATTTCAGCCTGCCTAGTCTGTGGCTGAGTAAATGTAATTGAGATTCCAGTAGAGACTTATCAACTTATGCAACAAACTCTAAATCATACATTATTAACTGCCTATCTTAATTTAGTAAATCTGACAGTACAAAGTCTGCAAATTTAATAGAGTAGTGACAGAGACTGTCTATCTAGCCTTCCCTCTCCTTCCTACTTGGCATGTCTATATTTTGCACTGATTTTTTAAAATTAGATTCCTATGTGCTCAGAGAGTAGTTTAACCCAAGCATAGATCTGATAATCCAGAGCTATGCAGGGACTTTCAAAGAACAACCTCAAACAACAGTAGTTGTATTTTGTTTTACATGTCCTGAACTCTTGTTCAAAGTTTGAATAAGATTTAGACATGCTGAGCAGCTTTGTCACACCAATCAGTACTTGAATGCATACAAGCATTTTCATAACCTTTCTTTCATAACCTTCCTTATACACTTCAATACAGAGGTCCAAAATATCAAGTTAACATAGGAAACAGCAAAGTTGCTCAGTAAATTACACAACAGAGAATGTAAAATGAAAGCTCCATTGCAATTGAACACTCTGGTTCATTAAATATAAAGAAGGACACAAATTACTCACCTAACTATTGACTCATACAAAAAAAGCTTAAATAAAAGATGCACTTTGTGTGTTCTTGGAGCAAAATGTATCAGGAGTGGCATATATTGGCAGTAGATTCAGAACAGCAGCTTCTCCATCAGGAAACTAATCTGCATTTATAGGTTTCCAGTTTTAGGCATGAAAGAAAAATCTTAATTATTATTGTTTAGATTAATAATGCCTCTTGTTTAACTTTCTCAACTTAATTTTCAGGTTTTATGTTCACTTATTTTGCATCTGTATCAGTCTCCCATGTATTTTTTTTCTTCAGTACATTAAAGTTTGTGTTTACATAACCATTTCTGTGGAGGAAAAAGAAAAGGCACACTTGAAAATAGCTAAACCACTACCTGTAATCCTCGGCTTTGCTTGTATTCCTTGACAATTTGTTCAATGTTCTCTACCAGTCCTGCTTCAGCAATCCACTTCACGTTGAAATTTTCTTTCAGAAACACAGCTTCCATTCTCAGGTTCACAAGCAACATATCCACATGCATTTGCTGAGGGAACAAAGCTACACTTACTTACAGACTCAAGCTAAGCATCTTCAAAGACAGAAACTAGAGACTAAACAG
>NW_008691728.1:0-8103 GCF_000695815.1 Acanthisitta chloris | reverse complement strand
AAAGAAGGTTTGTGTACAAAGCAAAACAGATGTGTGAAACTCTTGAAAAATAGGCATTTTCGATGTATATTTGTATTTGAGTGCTCTCATGAACTGATAGAACATGACACTAAACACTCAACACAATGCAAAGGTTTCAAATAATTGCAGAGAATGACCTCTTTCATAAATTTATCAAGTACCATCTTAAAACTGCCTGGGTAGTAATTTGTTTATTCCTCCTATGAGCAGTTTATTCCAGATAAATAGATGAATAATTTATGTGTGCTGTGTTCATCAGCCTTTGCAGCACTGCATCATTAACATTTTTTGGTTATTTTTATAATTTTCTGTGTAGGTTTTATTAGAGTGCTCCAGTTGACAAGGGGATAAGCGACATTAGTGCTTCAGAGTTTTTCTAAACCAGGCACTGACTCCTCAAAATAGTCTGTTCTACTATGGTCAAATTTTGCTTTGTTTATTTTACAAATTTAAACTCACTGTATACATTTTTAGGCATGTTTTGAGATGAAATTTTTTCTGATGACATAAGAAATTATATATTTCAATACATTATACTTTAAATTTACATCCTTCCCTGAAGTAATTAAAGAAGGAAAAGTACTGACTGTTAAATCTTTGCTCAGGTATGCATTTTCTTTTGGAATCTTCTTAATTTTTCCTGGTCCAACATTTTTACTGATACACTATAAAAAACCAAACAAAAGCCACTTACAAATCAGATCATTAGAAGAAAATTTAATAGGACTTCTGTGGATAAAATATGTGCTTTAAATTTTATGTTACACTGTACCTGAAAAATCACGATACTGATTTGAAATAGATCTAAGAACAGTATATTAACTTTAATGTTAGTATTAAATTGCTTTTGTTTGACATGTAACACTTCCTCTTTAGTACCTGCAGTAAAAAAAATCAAACTAAACCAACCAACAAAAAACCCAAAACCACAGAAAAGTTTTACAAAGCTCTTAAACTTGCGTATAACTTCCTAGTGCTTAAACTCTGTCTGGAGACCTATATTATTTCCCAGTACTTTCACTTCAGGTTCTTGAGGTATTTAATTTTTTTAACAATCAAGAAGGGTTTGCAGATCAATGACACCAATAACTACACATATAATTTTAATTTCATTATTAGACAGAAATGGTGAGTTACTCCTACAGCCCTTTAAAATTATAAAATTACTAAAATTAGGGCCCATGAAATTATAAACATTGCTCTAGAGCATCAAATCTACATACATTCCCAGCATTCTGTCTCAAATGATGTTGGACAGTGAACACCTAACTGAAAGTAAGCATGGGGAGAGCATATATGATAGCCCTTCCAAATACTCTTCTAATCTTCAGCTATTTTCAGCTCAGAGAATCCCTCCACTAGAAATAGCTGCTCTATATTTAACTAGCTCTCAAGGTGTTTCTCTCCCGTTCACCTTTCCAGCCTTCCCCCTTGCTGGTCCCTGACAAGAGAACTCTCTCCACTGGCATCTTTGTGTCTACACAAACTGTCCTCTTACTCCTGCCTTTTATTTCCCATATCCAAACAACCACATATGCGTGGAAGAGCCCAAACCACTTTCCCTAGGGTGCCTAGCTGCTTCTCAACAGCTGTTGTTGAAGTAGTTCTTTGAAAGCCTTGGGGAAAATCAAGTCCTTTTGTACACCCTTATCATCTATTTGTACACCCTTATCATCTAATCCAACTCCTGTCCCTGCTCAGGACATCCCTGAGAATCACACCCTGTGCCTGAGAGCATTGTCCAAACACCTCTGGAGCTCTGTCAGCCTTGGGGCTGTGACAACATCTATGGGGAGCTGTTCCAGTGCCCAAAAATACTTGGAAAAACAAGGTAGGTATCTTCCACAAAATTAAGGAGCAAAAGGTCTTAAAGACTTTGAATATCTTATTACAGCACTGTAAATTCCATAACAATTCACCAGAACTTTCTTCAGTAAAATTCCGATTTAACTTAATGATAATTCTGCTAAAGTTAGTTCTGCAAAATCAGGCCCAAGTAATGCATTTTATTCAAAGGACAGAAGTCTTGGAGGATCTCTAAATAATTATCTATGTCATTTGCTACACAAGATAATTCAGGAAAAACCCAGGAACTTCAGTAAAATGTATAGTTTTGAAAGCCTTACAGACATTTTAAAAAGCAAACAAACTAGAAATGAAACGTCTTACCTTTATCAATTCTTGAAGCGTGTGCATACTTGCATCTACTGCAAGTATATACTGAAGTTTTGGCCTGTGCTCTGCTACGTTTTGCAACACTCTGAAACACAGCAAGTACAGCCAGGGCTGGTGCTTAGAGAAGCCTTTTGTGCTTTTGTTGTTAAATGCATTTCAGAAACACTCCCAAGAGTCTGTAAGATCTTGCAGAAGTTGTTAGAGCATGATATTTTCCTACATATTTGACTTAATAAAGGAGCACAGCTCGATATTTTATTTAGAAAGAAGTTCAAAGGATAAAAGGCAACATCTGTAGATGATACTACCTCAGCCTGCTGTAGACTCCACAATCCATTTCCTAACAGATATTACACTCTGGATTGACCATGGCTTGTCATTTGTTAGAAGCATAACACCAGTGCAACAGTCAGATAAAGTTTCCAGAAGGCACATCTAGTACTAAGAAACTGAAGGTTCTCCAAGTCAGTAGGAAGGGCCAAATACTGATCTTAAACCCACCCACCCAATATAAAAGCCTCAGTACTCTCTAGTGGGTTTGGGTTTGTTACCTAGCTAGGTATCAACTGTTGCCCAGGGGAATTTTCTCTTTTCACTTACGCTGCTAAATCAAGAACATGAATGGTTGGAACATAATTCTTTCCATCTTCAAAAACAGGTATTTCAGGAGTCTCACTAAGCCAGCTTGTCTGAAAATACAGAGAATGAAGTGAGGAGAAAAAGGTTTAACTAGAACTAAAAAAGGAGCATTTGTTTACGAGGCAAATCTAAATATTCAGGATTGAAAGTTCAGTTTATTGAATGATTAACTGAACTGCAGTAAACAATTCTTGGGAAATACTGATTGGCAGCCTATAAAAACAAAAGAGAAACATTTGTTTTTTAAAGAATTTTCTTTAATCTTTACACATATTATTTTGTATCCCCCCAAAAGATAAATGCTTGGGGGAAATAAAAAAGAGACTGTAATATTGAGAAGACATTTTTCCAGATTCCATTGCTAAGACAGACTTGTTCTCACTGGAAAGTACATATGGAGATACATTTCAAAAACTACAGAAAAATCTAGAAAAAATAGAGAGCCAAAATGTGAAAAACATTTCCACTGTAGCTCAAATATTTCAAAGGGATCGAATTATCAGTTCTGTTCACAAAAGCATTAAGCTTCTGATATCAAAGCTACTAAAAATGCTTTAGATTCCAGTGCAGTTTGTCCCAAGAAATTAAATGATCCTTCAAACATAGTTGGATGTCTACCTTAAAAAAGTAGTGCAAGAGTCCTTCCCCAGCTCCATACTGATGTCCTGAGGCAACAACATATGTTGAAAATTTATGTTTGTTCTGTGAATTAAAATCAGCAAGAAAGTCATTATAAAAATCTGGGACTGCAATAGAGATACAGGTTTACACTGAGACTCGAGTACGTGCGCACTGAATATACAACATATGCAAACTATAGCACTTAACATTTGTAGCTAGATCAATTGCTGCATAGCCTGTAGTTTCATAAGTCACATTGCTATTATTTCCTTCAAAAAAACTGCAAAAACATTGCTCAATCAGAATTGATCTGTCCACATTTGAACTGAAATTCTATGAAAAGTATTTTAAGATTTGAAATAATTGGAAATTATGCAAATCCATTAAGTGAAAAGGAGATGTCATGCTGCTACTTTCTGTTTCCAAGAAAAAACCCAAACTCTCTGAAATTCATCGCAGCTTCATTTTCAATTGCATCATATTTGCATATGACTGCCTAACAGAGTGGGAAATGTGTGGTTCATGAATTTGCAATTGCTTTACTTTATTTTGATACACAAATCAAACAAGTAAATCTGTGAACTACTTAAATGTTTGTCTAACCACACATCATGATTAAACCACATCATTTTTGCTGACCATTGTGTAGAATCACAAAGCTTCATTTTCAATTGCATCATATTTGCATATGACTGCCTAACAGAGTGGGAAATGTGTGGTTCATGAATTTGCAATTGCTTTACTTTATTTTGATACACAAATCAAACAAGTAAATCTGTGAACTACTTAAATGTTTGTCTAACCACACATCATGATTAAACCACATCATTTTTGCTGACCATTGTGTAGAATCACAAAATCAGTTAGGTTGCAAGGGACTACAATGGGTCATCTGGTCCAAAAGCTCCAGCCCAGCAGAGCCATCCTAGAGCACATGGCTCAGGATTGTGTCCAGATGGTTCTTGAATATCTCCAGTGGTGGAGAATCCTCAGCCTCTCTGGGCAATCTGTTCAGTGCTCAATGACTGCACAGCAAAAAGTTCTTTCTTGTATTCAGGTGGAACTTCCTGTGCATTCAGTTTTTGCTGTTATCTCTTGTTTTATTGTTTTCCACAACTGAGAGAGTCTGATCCATCCTCTTGCCATATGCATGTGCAATGTCATAAATTTGCCTGTCTGTTTGTACTTAAAGGTTACTGCTTGGATCAAAGTTGAGGATAGTTATACAGAGGAGAAAAAATTATTTAAATCATCTTAAGGGGAAAAACTTTCAAGGAAGACATTTAAATTAGGACCAGTCACTTTGAAATTTTTAAGATTAAACAAGATTATTAAATAATTCTCATGTTGTAAAAATCTTAGACATTATATAGCTACATTATACTATGTACAGGATCTGCCTTACAAGCAGTGGGAA
This sequence comes from Acanthisitta chloris, assembly GCF_000695815.1. NCBI lineage: Eukaryota > Metazoa > Chordata > Aves > Passeriformes > Acanthisittidae > Acanthisitta > Acanthisitta chloris. Next base: position 3,230 of record NW_008691728.1, on the reverse strand, counting down.
AAATGTGCAGATTTGAGATCTATTTTTTTAAGTGAAAAATTGCACTTTGTTATCATCTTTGTAATATTTCAGAAACATAAAATTAAGAAAACTATTAGCCAGTCTTGGAGTGTATAAGTAAAGCATCATATAAAGTGATGACAAGTTGTAACATCCGTGTATCTGTCTGTTGTTTTATCTGCCTACTTACAAAGTAAAACTTTGTCATAAAAGCTATTTCAACTCGGTCAAATTCAACAGCTTGTTAGTAATCACAAGAAAAATTAAAAATTAGAAGACTTCACAGATAACATAAGAGCTTCCACACTGAGTTGGCTTGGGTAGCATTATGATAGAGACTGTACTGTAAGAGCAGCAGCTCCCAGGGTTGTTTTGGACAGACTGCAAATATGCTCCAGGAGAAGACATGCTGTAATTTCCCAGCAGGAAAAACCTGCCTTTTGTGAAAGCACAGAAGGTGCTACTTCTCATTTCCCCTAAAAGGAATGTTACACAGCATTTTCTCCCATTTACCTAGCTTCTGCCACTTGTGGAGAAACACCACAGTTTGGCACTGAGTGCTCCACTTCACTGAAATACAAACCTCTAAAACAGGTTCAATTCCTCTAACAATACCTATTTAGTGCCACAAGTCACACGTATGAGAAGATATTGCTAGAAATTACCTGGATATAGGTAATTTAGAAACGAAGGCAATTCTTAGGCAAGCTGCAGTTGGACACAGCATGTTTTGTCCCCGGTAAAGAAATGCCACGTTCCCGTGTAACATCCTTGAAAGCCACTAGATGTCACTTTCTAGCTGAGATCTTTCGTCCCCGTGGTGGTTTGACGTTTGTTTACTTTATTGTAACGAATTGCTTGAAATGGGAAACAGGTCTAAATTAAAGGATTCGGGAACTGTGATGCCACTGAGGACAGAGCTGGGGGATGAAGAGCTTTTCTGTCTGTGGAAGGCAGATATTTCTCCAAGGATTCTGAACTTGGCAGGACCCTAGAGAAAGTTCTCTGCAGCTTTTGAGAAAGGCTACACAGCCTGAATGCCCTGCCACAAAGGTAAAAAGTTGCTAGCGATAAAAAGCAAAGATGCACAACTCAGAGGGGTCAAGTTTTTTAAGCAACAACAGCCATGAAATTGCACTTTGAACAGACACCAAAGTTAAGAAACCTTCTATGCTTGGTGCAGGATCTTCTCTACCTGACTGACATGGCTGCTGAATCATAGTGCCTGACCTCTTTGCAGGGAGTGCTGGCACTGTAATTTCTTTCACTGATGGCACATTCCCCAGATGCCACTGAATTTAGAAATAAGTAAGAACTGTAATCCATAGGTCTCCAGCCACCACAGCAAGCTAATGTTGATCTAGGAAGAACAAATGCTTTGGAGCCTTCCTGTGCCAAAGCATTGACAAAAACTACCCAGGAGCAGTGACACCCATTGACGCTGACCCTGGAGTTCTGGAGGAAAAGAGCTCCTTTCGGAAGGCCTACAGCAGGCATGGACTGAAAATAGTTAAGTTGCTCTATCATGTACTGATATATATTGCTCCACTGCCTTCTTGACAGCTGTTCAGCCTGGCAAATGCTTAGAAGCTAATTATATTAGTACCTTTGTTATGCAGTGACTCAGTGCTCTAGACTAGTCTGAAGTCAGAAGTTCACCCGCGTGTTAGTGCTGGCAGAAGTTACTGCAGAGTTCAATAGATGCTGTTTACAATCTACATGTTTCTAACATCACAACAGTGAAAGTTATTTCATGGTCTTACAACTCCATGTTAGCACAGTCAAATCGTAGAATCATAGAATTTAAGGGTTGGAATGGACCTTACAGATCATCTAGTCCCAACCCCTGCCATGGGCAGGGACACCTTCTCACTAGCTCAGGTTATTCGAGGTCTCATCCAGCCTGGTCTTGAACACCACCAGGGTCGGAGCAGCCACCACGTCCCTGGGCAACCTGTGCCAGTGTCTCACCATCCTTAGAGTAAAAAACTTTTGTCTCACATCCAACCTAGACTTCCCCTCCTTCAGTTTGAACCCATTACCCCTTGTCCTATCATTGCAGTTCCTAACAAAGCGTCCCTCTCTGGCTCCTTGTAGGGCCTTCAGATATTGAAAAGCTGCTATGATGTCTCCACACAGTCTTCTCTTCTCCATGCTGAACAGCCCCAGCTCCCTCAGCCTGTCCTCATAGGGGAGATGCTCCAGTCCTCTTACCAACTTTGTGGCCTCCTCTGGACTTGCTCCAACAGTTCCATGTCCTTCTTATGTAGAGGACACCAGAACTGCATGCAGTATTTCAGGTGGGGTCTCATGAGAGTAGAGTAGAGGTGGAAAAAAAGACCAATTTAGCAGTGATTTTTAAAGTAGTAAATGAAATTTTACTGTCATTCTGTACTATTAGACCCATGTTGGAACAGAACATTTGCCCTGCTTTTTTCTCAGCAGGGCATAAGGTGACACGTGTATACTCAAATCAGAGCAAAGATTTTTTCACCTCTATTATCAGCCTAATAACTTTCTTCAATGGAGGCTGAGTTATATTGGTTATAAGAGGCTGCTAAAGCACATAAAGAATGACCAAACAAAGCCTTCAGCATAGAGTGTAGTTCATTGTCTTCCTAACCTCTTTCCTAACCCCCAAAGTACTCTATCACTAATGACAACAGCAACCACTTTACTGAATTGAGAAGCATAACCTGAGCCACTGTTCATATTTATTTAACAATAGTTCTTAACTACAAAGAGAGGCATGGTCTGTTCTCTAGAAAGATTAATAGTCTAATCAGGTCAAAAGAAACAAAGCTGAAGGAAGGGATTTTAAAACACATAAAAAGTGATAACATATATTCTAGTGATTCTAGGTCAGCTCTATGGCCACGACTTTAAAGGGAATTATAGGGTGGAACAAAAGTTAACAAGCCCTCTGCTCCAAGCACACCAGCTGTACAGAAACATGCTAGGTGTGGCCAGAACATCTTCTAAGAATTTAAATGAGACATAATACTAACATAGCTTGCAAATATTTAAAACTGCTGCTTTTCTTGAAAGCTATGCTAATATTCTTTTCCTCCACATTCTTTCTTCCTCAAGTCCTTCCCCACACAGGCCTCAGCTTTGATTCTCTCCGATACAGCCAAAGAAACAACATGTTTTAGATGAGACAAGCATGATTTAGTCACTACCTAAGGAACTGCTGGGGACACAGTGACTGGAGAGCACCAGGCAGAAAG
>NW_008691727.1:9803-10024 GCF_000695815.1 Acanthisitta chloris | reverse complement strand
GGGGGATGCTGCAAGGAGACCCAGAGGCTCTGGGGGCTGCAGTGAGACCGGGGCGTTTGGGGGTGTGTGCAGTGAGACCCGGGGTTCAGGGGGCTGCAGGGAGGCCCTGGGTTTGGGTAGCAGGGGGGATGCAGTGAGACCTGTTTTTTGGGTCAGGGAGGTGTGCGGTGGAGCCCAGTGCTGGGAGGAGGAGGGAGCTGCTGTAGGGAGGAACTGTGGGG
>NW_008691727.1:6676-9699 GCF_000695815.1 Acanthisitta chloris | reverse complement strand
CTCCCTCCCTCCCTGTGGGGGCCAGTGCAGTGTCATGAAGTGCTTTTCCCCCTCCCCTGTTTCACAGGGGGGTTGGGGGGTCCTGGGTGCATTGAGGACCAGCCTGGTGAAGGTGTGACCATGGGTGGACCCTGGTGTGCCCCACAGCCAGTCGGGGGGTGTCCTGCTGCCAACTGGGCCCCCTTTGCCTGTTTCCCAGTTTCGGCTCAGGACCACCGTGCTCCTGCCCGGGGGCTGCTCCGTGCAGCCACGTGCACAAAACCCACCCTGTCTCCCCGTGCCTGCCTGTGTCTCGTGCAAAGCACTGGGAACCTTGGCAGGAAGTGCTGGACGTGCTGACAAGCTCTGCCGTGGCGTTTAAATCCCTGAGGGGGGATTTTGGGCCTAAGTAGGTGACATCCTTAACACAGGGGAACACTGTGTTTACGTGGAAGGGAGCGTGTCTGCCATATTTTTTCTTCTTCCACACCAGCAGCAAAGTGAAAAGTTTCACCTCAGCTTCTTTGCTTTGCTCTTGTTCTGGGATCCATCACGTTGGGCCGTGCTGCAGTCATGCTTCCAGGGTGGTCTGTGGGGTGCCATTTCAGAGTGCAGGAAGATTAGGACAAGTCTGATGCCTCCAGGGAGCAGAGCTCCTCCTGGAGCGGTCCGTGGGGGCCAGTGGCCAAGCCTTGCTCACTCTCTCCTCCTGCACACTCAGAGCTGATCAGGTGGAGAGAGCTGGACTCGAACTGATGTGACAGGTTGCACAAGGTTCCCTGTGGAAGGCTGATTGCATGGGGATTTGTCAGGAAGATTTCAGTGTGTTTAGAAAGGCAGTGAAAGATGGTGGGATTGTGTGGGTGCTGGCGAAAGGTAATCAAAACACACTCAGCTGTCAGCCAGCCCTCCCAAAGTGGCTGCTTTTGCTCCTGCAAACACAATGCTTTTGCTGAAAGTGGGAGACTCATGCTCAGCCTGGCATGCCTGGAGGCATTCGTGGTGGTGCTGCCTTCCCTCTCAGCACCTGTGCAGTGAGCAGAGTGTCTCCACCTGCAGCAACCTTCTGCTTCCTGTGGCAGACACCTGCTCCCAGGGTTTTTTCTGGACACTTCTGATGGAAATGCTGCTGCAGTTGAATCTGTGAGCAGAGCCTGGACAGCTGAGTGGGGTGAGGAGGAAGGTCCCACATAGCACGCACAGCATTGGGCACTTGCTGTCACCAGTTACATGCTGGTGGGGTGTGTCCTGCCCTTGGTTTCGGGTGGCACAGGGCTGCAGTGTGAGCAGGCCCCTCGTGCATGTGTGTCCCGAGGGCAGGAGGAGCTTTGCCCAGAGGCAGTGGTTTCCCTGAGTCAGCAGACTTTGATAAGAGTGGGCGGGTTCGCTTAGCGCTCAAAGAGCATCATCTGTGCCCCACTTTGGTGTCTGTGCCCCGCTCCCTTCCGCTGCATTCCCTTTCCTTGGAGAGCTTTGTTCCTGGCTGCTTTAGCCTTGAGAAAGTGGCTGATCCAGGCACAAATCTCTAGTACTGGGTCATGTATTCCAGCCTTGCTTTAGGCATTGAGGCTTGTGCTCTGCCAGTTCCAGAGCTGACCTTGTCAGACTCACAAAATGGGTTTGGCCTGGAAATCCCCGCTCCCTTCCGCTGCATTCCCTTTCCTTGGAGAGCTTTGTTCCTGGCTGCTTTAGCCTTGAGAAAGTGGCTGATCCAGGCACAAATCTCTAGTACTGGGTCATGTATTCCAGCCTTGCTTTAGGCATTGAGGCTTGTGCTCTGCCAGTTCCAGAGCTGACCTTGTCAGACTCACAAAATGGGTTTGGCCTGGAAATGACCTTAAAGTCCATCCAGTGCCACCCCTGCCATGGGCAACCTCTCACCTCACCAGCCCAGGCTGGTCCAAGCCCCATCCAGCCTGGCCTGAAACATTCCCAGGGATGGAGCAGCCACAGCTGCTCTGGGCACCCTGTGCCAGTGCCTCACCTTCTACTGTGTACAACTGCCTGTTCTTGCCCAGAAAGCTTCTGTGATGGCATAAACTGTCATCCCAGATGAACAGAGCGAGGCAGGAACAGTGTGGGATGTGTATGGATGGTGAGGCAAAGCAACAGAAATGTAGTTTAGCTGATTTTAACCTTAGTTTGTAGGTTTTAACCTCAGTGGAAGAGGTCAGAGCATGGCAGCAGCACAGCAGGTCACCAGAGAAGGTGATTCACCGTGTGCAACTCAAACACATACCCATAGCTGGAAGGATGAGTGATTGCCTTGAGCAGCCAGAAAGGTGGGGCATGGTCAGAAGCAAGCCCTGTGCAGGAAGAAGTTCCAGTTCCCAGAGTTTAATGCAGCCTCTGACTGCCTCAGCCTTTGAACTGTGCCTGGCGGGAGCTCTCCAGCCTGCACACCATCGGTTTGGAGAAAAAGCAAACAGCTTGGGAGGATGTGGAGGATGCAACATGTGTCCCAGGGAAGGAGCATGTCCTCAGAGAGGAGCTGGTCTCCCTGGAGCTTGTAGAGCAGGAGCAGAAGAGCTGCATATGGGATAATCCACAGCTTTCTCCAGCCCTGGCTGGGTTACTCCCCCCCTCCCCGTGCCTGCCGGGAGCACATATGGGAAGTGGCGAGTCAGGAGTCCAGATGGTTTTAGAGTTGCAGTGTGCACATTTCTCCTGGCTGGGGGAGAGGAGGTGTGTGCTCCTGCTGTCACAGGCAGAGGTGGAGAGGGAGCTGCCCTTTGCAGCTCTTGAAGGGGCACTGAAGAGCTGCTGTCCCGGGGGAGCTGTGCAGCACAGGGTGCAGTGCTGTCAGACAGGTTTTAATGGCACAATGGTATCAGAGAGGTGCTGGGAGTGCTGGTCCACAGCAGCTGAACACGGGTCCAGGTCTGGCAAGAGGCCAGTGCCCCCTGGACTGGACCAGCCCTGGTGTGGGCACAGCCCCAGGGCAGTGCCTGTCCCTGTGCTGGACCTGCTGAGGCACCTCCAGCCCTGGGGCAGCCCTGGGCCCTCACAAGAAGGACATGGAGGGGCTGGGGGAGTCCACGGGA
>NW_008691727.1:3974-6666 GCF_000695815.1 Acanthisitta chloris | reverse complement strand
GAGCAGCAGGAAAGGCTGAGGGAGCTGTGGGGGCTCAGCCTGGAGAAAAGGAGGCTCAGGGGAACCTTCTGCTCTCTGCAGCTCCTGCCAGGAGGTGCAGCCAGGTGGGCTCAGGCTCTGCTCCCAGGGAGCAGGGACAGGACAGGGGAAACACCTCAGGCTGTGCCAGGGGAGGTTCAGGTTGGACATGAGGAGGGATTTCTCCATGGAAAGGGCTGTCAGGCCCTGGAATGTGCTGCCCAGGGAGGTGGTGGAGTCACCATCCCTGGAGGTGTCCAAGAAACGACTGGACATGGCACTCAGTGCTCTGGTCTCACTGACAAGTGGTGATGGGGCACAGGTTGGACTGGATGGTCTCAGAGGCCATTTCCAGCCCCAGCGATTCCGGGATCCTGTAGCACCTCTGCAACAGGGAACTGTGGTTCGGGTGCAGTCTATGAACCTTTGGAGACAAGTGAAGCTAAGCTAAACAGGGATGGAAGGGAGCAAATCCCTTTGTAGGTAATGTGTTCCAGCCCTGCCTGGCAGCAGTGTGCCAAGGCTTCCCCCAGGGAGACACTGTCCATGGCTGTCAGAGACATGGGCACATCCCAAGTGCGTCTCCTCCAGCACTTGAGGCTTGTCAGCCTAGTGCACGTGATTGATGGTCCTGGCAAGGTGGAGGTCTTGGTATCAAAAACCAAGTGCTTGTTTTGAGGCTGTAGAGCAGGATCTGAGTGTTCCTAAGAAAAGCAAACCAGGCACTCTGCTCTGGTCGAGTGCTGAACATCCTCTGTCAAACCCAGGCACTCCATCACTGTCAAGTGTTGGACGTCCTCTGCCAAGGAAGCTGCAGCCAGGTGCTCCTGTTTCCGAGTGCAAACCTTGAGGTTGGGTGCCAGAGGTCAGATTCTTAAAACCTGTCTGCAGATCACCTTCTGGGCAGCCTCCTTCCATAAATTTATGGGAAGGGGGGAATGGAACCATCTGGAGCATCCATACAGGTGTCTGCTCCAGCTTTGCATTCTCTGCTGGAGAGGGACTTCTCACAACAGCCTGGAGGGACAGGACAGTGGGAATGGCCTCAAGCTGAAGGAAGGTGGGTGTAGATTGGATACTAGAAAGAAATTCCTGGCTGTGAGAGTGGTGAGGCACTGACACAGGCTGTCCAGAGAAACTGGATGCCCCATCCCTGCAGGTGTTCCGGGCCAGGTTGGACGGGGCTAGTGGAAGGTGTCCCTGCCCATGGCACAGGATGGAATGGGTGAACTTTAATGGCCCTTCCCACCCAAACCTGTCTGGGATTTGATGATTCTAAGTGAGGGCAAAGCTCTGCAGCTCCGTGTCCTGGTAGTTACAGCCAGCTCTGCTGTGCTGTCCCTGTCTGTGTGTTCCAGACATGTGCCCTGTGTTCTCTGTAGCCTTTCCTCACCCAGCATTGTCCGAGCTGCTTGTGATTCTGCTTTATTCAGCTCTAGCCTGAGGGATCCTGAACTGTACTGGTGTCTTCTGGTGTGGTGGAGTGACTGATGGCTGCTCCCAGGGCTGTGATCCCTGTGTGGCTCTTTGGTGCAGCTCCTACAGGAGCAGGGAAGGCACTTGAGTGACGAGTGCCGTGCAGGAGGCTCTGGCCATGTGTGAGTCTCTGCTCCTGTGTTTCCCTCACTGTGTGAGCTGGGTGGAACTGCAGCTGTGAGGCTCTGTCATGGTGCCACCTGTACCTCAGGCATTCCTAAAGGGCTTGTTATCCTCTGGGATCATGGTCTGGGGGAAATGCCAGTGAAGGAGGGTGTGAGAGTGCCACTCCTTACCTGTGGCACAGGAGGGATGTGGAGGGAAGGCAGTGACACGTGTTATGTTGGAGTCCAAAGGTGGGTCAGGCTGGTGGCTCACGCCAGGAGCTTTGGGAGCAAATGTGAGTTCAGCAAGAGGAAGCCCAAGTGAGGCTTGGGAAGGGCCTTTTATAGCAAAATTGCTGCCCCTTCAGACCTTGCCTTTCTGTGTCCTTGCCTCGAGCAGCAGCTGGTGGTGGCCCTAGGAGACCTAAAGGTGTCCTTTAAAGTGCTGTGTATTAGAGCTGCTGCTCCAAGGAGGGATGAGGATAGGTCATACATCCCTTTGGGTGGTGGAGATCAAACAGGCCTCTGATCCATGTGCGGTGTGCTGGGCAGGCCCCATCCATGGAGGATAAATCCCACGTTTGGCCTTTGGAGGCCTTTCTTACAGGCAAAGGACTCTGTTCCTCACTTCCAGTCAGACAAAGAGCCCTGGTGCACTGGGTGCTCCAGAGGGTCGGGCAGCTGGCTCAAAGGAGTTGTAGTTACTGTGCAAACCACTTTCCATCTGGATGCTCCTCTCCCTTTTCTGCACCCGACTGCTGGTCCCACATGGTGTCCTCTGCCCTGGAGAAGTGGGTGCTCTTCCCCTCTACCAGCCTCAAGAAATCCTTCTGCCTCCAGACCCTGCGTGCCATGGAGAGCTGTGGGTGGCTGGAGGCTGTCCCTGGCAGGATTTGATACGCTGTCTTGGAAACACGAGCCCTGAAGAGATAGATCTCTGCAGGGTTTGCAGAGACACTGATGTGCCCGTGGCAGCTCAGACCAGTGGAACAGCAGCACTGGGCGTGAGGGCGGCAGAAAGGAAAGCATTTTGCTGCTGGGGATGTGGCTGTGAGGCTTGAGGTGATTAAAAGGCAGGTCTGCCTCCCCCCAGC
>NW_008691727.1:3086-3944 GCF_000695815.1 Acanthisitta chloris | reverse complement strand
AAGCCTTTGTGCCCTGCTCTTGAGTCCTTTAGCTCCTTCCCCAGGGACTCTTAATTGCTGTGAGACAGTGTGTCTCTGCCTCCAAGCACACAGCTCCCCAGGGCGCTGCTGGCTGCGCTGTGTCGCGGCGGATGCTACAAGGAAGTCCAGAACTCCCCTTAGACTCCGTGCTTTCCCAGTTCGAGGTGTTTTTCTTCCTTCTCCTCTTCTGTGATTCAGCTTTGGAGCACTGCCCAGTTGGTGTGCCCCTCGCAGGTCTTGTGGTCTGAAAACCTTCGTGATGAGAGGAGACAGCAGCAGGGCAAACAGATTTACTGGGAACGACCTGCTCAGGAGGCTTGGCTGAGCTTCTCCCCTGTGCTAAGCAAGGAGTGAGGGGAAGGGATTTATCTTGCCTTGTAGAGACACTTCTGACACGTGCTGTGAGGTTTGGGTGAGTGAGGAGCTGGTTCCTCTCCCAAGGCATAGTCTGGGTGTGTTTATAGCTCTTCATTTGATCTATCCTGAGTCTGCTGCTGGCAGCTCAGGGTGCTGTGTGCTGGTTTCTGAGCCCCTGTGCTCTGTGGGCTGTCAGATATTGAACCATGTTTTGGTGAGGGATTCCCAAACTCACTGGTTTTAGCCACACAGTGGAAGTGATTAAGCTCTTTGTGGTCAGGGGCTACAGTGACTTGTGTTCGCAGTGGGTCCTGGAGGGTTTCCAGGAGGAACTTCAGACCTCTGAGTTTTTGTGTGAGATGATGACTCACCTGGGACATGCAGCTCATGGCTGTGTGTGCTGCCATAGCTGGCCTTGGACATCCCTTGGACACTCCCAGGGCTAGGGCGGCCACAGCTGCCGTAGGCAACCTGTGCCAG
>NW_008691727.1:0-2883 GCF_000695815.1 Acanthisitta chloris | reverse complement strand
GAATAGTTGCTCCATCCCTCTAATCATCTTGGTGTCCTCCTCTGGACTTGCTCCAACATGTCCTTCCTGTGCTGGAGACCCCAGAGTTGGAGGCAGCACTGCAGGTGGGTCTCACCTGAGGGGGGCAGAGGGGCAGAATGCCCTCAGTGCTGCCCTCGCTGTGGGATGAGCCCAGGGCACAGGGGTTTCTGGGTTTTGGTTACATGGCTGGGGCATGTCCACCTTCCTGGATTCCAAGTCCTGTCCCGCAGCAGGAACCCTCTTGGCTCTTGTCTGGCCATTCAGGTGAAGGACACAACTGCTTTGCCCAGCTGACTGCAGCCCACATCCCTGTGCATCCTCTGCCCCAGCCGAAGCAGAAGGTTATGGTTCCAGCTGGTGGCTGGGGACACCTGCTAAAACCAGGTGCCTTGTCATGGATGTGAGTGCAGTGGAGGAGCAGGAGGCTCTGCTCCCTGTCCCAGCTGTCAGTGTGGGCACAGAGCTGTCCCAAAGGAGCAACCACAGGCAGGTGGAGAGGAAGGGGTGGATCAGGTGGGTGACAGTGGTAAGGCTGCTGGTGTCTTTGTTCGACACTTTCCCCGGTGCTGGAGGAGCCTCCCTCCCTGGCACGCAGAGCAGAGCTGGGTGGCAGCTCTTGGCCTTGAGTGCTTGCCCAGTGTTGCAAGATGTATCACTTGCAGGGAGCGTAGGCTGCGGGTCATGCCGTCCTGGGTCTCTGATTGCGCTGCGAGTTTGCTGCAGTGTGTGTTGGTGTGTGTGGAACCTTGGCTGCAGCGGATTGCTGCGTACAGGTCACTCTGCTGGTCGAGCTCGGGTGTTTGGCAGAGAGCAAAGGCTCTGTGGACGTTGGAGGATCACTCCCCGTGGCTGGCTCCAAACGCAGCCTCGGGGCTCCCAGTGCCCTGCCTCGCTCTGCGGCAGGGCGTGCACAAAGCAGCGTGTCAGTGCACTGCTTGCCCTGGGCTGGGAGTTTCCTCTCTGTGGAGAGGTGGGATTGAGGGACAGGGAGAGGATGATGTGCTTTGGGAAGAAGTGTCCTGTTTGTGCCTTTCACAGTGGCTCTGTTGAAATTTGAAGGGAGCCTTCCCCCTCCTCCCTGCAGTGCCTTGCTTCATCTGGAGTCATCTCCTGATGTGCGTGGGCTTGTGGTTTCCTTGAATGGAAAAGTTCAACTTGATTTCTTTTTCTACGGATTGTAATGAATTCTCTTTTCTTGCACTGACATGTGCATTGTCACAGAATCCCGGAACGGTTTGGGTTGGAAGGACCTGAAAGCCCATCCTGCCCCACCCCTTCCCTTGGCAGGGACACTGTCCTCCAGACCCATCCAGCCTGGCCTGGAATGGGTCCAGGGATGGAGCAGCCACAGCTTCCCTGGGCAGTGCCAGTGCCTCTCTGCCCTCCACAGGGAAGAATATCTTCCTGATATCCAATCTAAACCCACCTTCCTTCAGCTTAAGACTGTCCTCCTTTGTCCTGTCCTCCTGGTTGGTGGACTGGGACCAAACCCACCTCTTCCTGGATTTGGCCCCGTTCTGCCTGGCTGTGTCCTCTGCAGAGGGGTCTGGGGCTGTGGTCTTGTCACTGTTTGCATCTGCCCAGTGAGGGAACCCTCACAGCCTCAGCGAGGGACAGCCCAGCCTGGAGGGGCTGCTCACCCCACTGACCCTGCAGGAACTGGGCTTTGGGATAGTCTGCTGGGAATGCCCTTGGGAAAGCACAGGGATGTGGCAGTGTGCTGGGGTTGGTGCTGCATTCTGCCCTGCTCTCTCCCCCTGGTGTCTCTGCCATGCTGCCCTGGTCCCTGCTGCTCTCCTCGGGCCCCAGGAGCAGAGCTGATCTGAGCCCCCTCGCAGGTATGTCACTCCTCAGTCTGAGGCCCAAACCAGTGCTGGCAGCAGTAGGGAATCCTTGTGGCTGTCACAGTGTCCCTGTAACAGGTATTGTAACACTGGAACTCTCTCTCAATTTCCCTGCGCGAGGTCACTGCTCTGACCCCTCGATTCCCACTCCAGAGGTTCATTGCTCGCTGTTCCTCCTCTAGCTGCATCTCTGCCTCAGGCCCCTGAAGTTCATCTTTCCCACCCCTGTGCTCACCATCTGTGCGTTCTGCTGCAGCTGATCACCTCGAGCTGCAGAGGAAGTGGTGGTGACCCATATTCATGGATATTTAATGCTCCCAAACAGAGAGCTCCTGGATGCAGCTGGAGTTGGCAGGCTGCTCGCTGCAGCCTGCTGGCAACATCAAATGTTGCTCCACATTATGGATCCACGGGGAGATGATTTCCTTTGCACCAACACGGTGGTGGGATGGGGTCAGGTGATGAGGCTGGTCCCACCACAGGGTGACCCCAGTGCTGGCACAGATCCTCAGCCTTCTGCAGGGCCTGCCTGGAGCTGCTGTGCTTGAGAGTGAGTCTTCCCTGGATTCTTCCCTGTTGCCCAGAGAAGCAGTGGATGCCCTATCCCTGGAAGTGTTCCAGGCCAGGCTGGACAGGGCTCAGAGCCACCTGGGCTAGTGGAAGGTGTCTCTGCCCATGGCAGGGCGTGGAGTGAGATGGGCTTTGGGGTACCTTCCCACCCAAACCGTTCTGGGATTCTGTGAATCTCCCAGCTGGTGCCCATGAGAGCCAAGGCTCTGAATGTCAGGGGGTGTTGGCAGGGCAGGAGTCTGGTTCTCCCAATTAATTTGCACATGCTGTGGGACTTGGGGAGCAGGAAGGAGACTTCTGCTGAGTGTGAGAGCTCCTCATGTAGGAGAGGGACTCTAACCGTGCCAGGACCATACTCGTGTTCAATTCTGGGGCCCTCATGGAAAGAAGGACATGGAGGGGCTGGAGGTGTCCAGGGAAGGGCACAGCGCTGGGAAGGGGCTGGGGA
>NW_008691726.1:1739-25003 GCF_000695815.1 Acanthisitta chloris | reverse complement strand
GGGCACCGCTCCCGCCCCGGGGCGAACGGAGACAGCCGAGGGAAGGGTCCCGGGAGAGATGTGCACCCCCTGCCTGGAGGCTGCGGGGTTCACCCGTGCGCCCTGTGCCCCTTTCCCCGGGTGCCTGAAGAAGCACTGCTGCCCGGCTCTCCCCGGACAGGCCTGTTCGCTCACACCACCGCGTTAAGAACCCACTACGCTCCACAAAGATATCCAAGCCACCCGCCGAGCCTACCTCGCCGGTAGGAAGGGGGTTGTCCACCTTCTCACCCCAGTGGTGCACGCATCTGCCCCAGACTGCCACCCTGCATAGGGAAGCAGCATTTCATGAACTCTGGTCAACCAAAGCGGTGCAAAGGAACTCGGTTCCTACTCTGCAAGACGCAGCTCTGAACACGCTTGGTGTTACACGCTGCCAACATTACAGTGGGGACAACCTCAGTGCAGGGATTTGAAAGTGTTGGCAATAAATTACTTGCATACTTACATTTTTATAATTAATCTTTCTTACAGTGGGTTGTATCACATTTCTAAGGGCATGGAAAAACAGGATCTAATTTTATAACTGAAAATTTTCAATAGTGGTGAATCAGTAAAGGGTTGACCAACAGTGAATGAACTGAACATCAGAGTCAGTGGACAATGAGACATTATCTCTTAGCTGCCTTGCTGTAGGTTAGTCACTTCAGAACCCACCTCAGCCCACCTGGCTGTACTGCTGTGGGCAGCGCACACACCAAAGAATCATTCAGGTTTCATATATGGCAATCCCTTTCATATGGGTAGAAATTACTTGAATGAAATTCTGCAAGAACATTGCAAGTAAAATGCTATGAGGTCCTTTTCTCATTCAGCCTTATCTTCTTCCAGCTATGTGAAAAGCCATCAGGAATGACATGTTCCCATTGATGCTTTGTATACTGGTAGCAACATGAAAAAGTTAAGATGAGCAAAAAAGATGGCCTAGAGCTCCTCTAATAAAAATATAAGATTTTCCATCATGCAACTTACTCATCTAGCAATTTACTCATCAACCTACACAAAGCTTATAATAGAGCATGTTTTCACCCTCAGACCAAGAAAAACCCTAAGGAGAACTTCTAGAATCCTTCAATGTTTCTCACTGAAGGCTGAGGTTAGGATAGATTGGTTAGCACTACCTAGCTAAGTCAAACCTCAAAAATGTACCTATTTTACCAGATATAAAAGCAAATTAAATTCTAGCCAGAAGCATAAATTCTCGTTGCAGTATCTGAAAGATGAATGAATGATGGCTTTGCCTTCCTAGTGGTCAAGAAGTGGTTGAATATAGCTGGCCAGCTTACTTCAGCTTACAGCTGAACTAAACTCAACCTTTCTCCAAGTCTAGACACAGCCCTAGATATCAATCTGTTCCATTAAAAAAAGACATGAGACAAGAGACAAATAGAATAAGCAATGAGGAGGAAAAATGAGGTCAAGAAGTAGAAAGACAGAACAAAGCGGGACACACACGCACACATATGTACACCAACAAACAAGACCACAGTGATCTTTATATTGGCTTTCTGCATAATTATTCCCAACTAAAAATATTCTACAAGTATCGAATAAAAAAAACCAGGGGATAGCCCTGCAACTGTCAGATAAAGCACACATGTCCCAATTCTTTTCAAGCAATTTGCCGTGCATTAATGAACTGGTGACAGTGCACAGAAGTCTTTCGAGTAGCTTTAATTGACTTAATTTGTACACTTCCATGAATTATCATGAGAGTAACACAGTACATACAATTAACACACGGTGTATTCTACTGATCAGTTGTAGGATTTAGACTGGCTCATGGTTTCAGGCACAGATAACGACGCATTTTCATTGTGCAGTAATTCTAAATGAACAATAATTTGCTCCTGCAACTATGAAAAGTTACTTTCATATTAAAATTGAGGGAGGAGGGAATGAGAGGAATAAGCAATCCATCTAGCAAGGTCGATTTTCCCATCCCAAATGTGGGGAGATTTGTTTAAAAGCAATTTTGGAGGCCTCCTCTCAGTACTGAGATGTTATTCCTGTGGTCAGCGTAAGTTCCTTGCATTCAGTCTTCTCACAGTTATCTTGTTTGGTTTCAGCTTAATAGTTTTCTGACATGGTATCTGAAAGAGTTCTTCTCTTTGAAGAGAGGAATTCAGAGCAAGTTACCTCCTGCTCTTTCACTGTTTGAAGTCAAGTGTTGTTACTGGGATGAATCAAATATATAATTAAAGACCAAGTGTGAGTTTTGGCTGTTTACTTTGGAATAAGAGCTAGAACTGTGAGTGTAATTGATTTTTTTGCTTCAGTGGCCAAACTGAAACAAAACAATTTTCTTCATATGATCTGAAAGCTAAAATTTGAGGGCTTAAAAAAACCCCCACAAAAACAACAACCCAACCCACATTTTACTCTTAGACATTTAATATTACTGGTTTTTAATAAAAGAAAATAAATTTCTGGATTCATATGGCTATACCGGAGCAGGGTAAGGAAAGAAGAGTTCTCAGCTGCAAATGGCTGTCCTGCTTGGTGAACAGTAGTACAGTACCCTCATAAGCACAGTCTGAAATAAATAAAAATATGCTGGTTATTCCAACAGTTCCAACATGGGCAGGGAGGACCAATTATCTTTGGCTGAAATCACTGGGAAAGTCTGCTTTAATTTGCAAATATTTTTGCCTACCTGTTACACACTGGTAAAGTTTTGCCTAATTGTAAAAAGATAATATGGAAATAGTCTGAGGGAGCTTGCTAGGAGTAAGGAGAAATACTTCCAGGCAGGAATCGAACTGATGGGAATCTGAACACTTGCTAGCGATGAGCAAAATGAAAAGGAGATTGTTTCAGAGCTTTTTACATGCCTTTTTTATTTATTTTGCATTCATCCACAGGTTTTTGTTTTGGTTTGGTTTTTCTTTACACTAAAGGAAAGCAATAATTCAGAAGCTTTTTGCTAAGAATCAGATAAAGCATTTATTTTATCACTTGGTATTTAAAGTCCAACAGGTACCATCTCTTTCTTGAATTACTAGAAGGAGAGGTGAGGCTTGAATAAATAGACCATAGAGATCGTAGGGAAAAAGATCTGAACTGAATCAAAAATAGGCATCCTGCCTCCCTCTTAACCTAACAATTCCTTATCGGGAATTGGCAACATAATAGTAGCTGTTTCAAAGGCACTGATTTAACATCGTGAATTTCAAAAAAAGAAGCTTAGGTACATATAAGACATTACAGAGGATTCTTATATGTTTAAGTTTTCAATCACAACCCTCCTTAGTCTAAGTTCATAAGGAGCCTGAAGGCTTTTGGAGAAGCAATTCAGAATCTTTGCTTCTGAAAACCTTCTGTGTTATCTTTTTAAAAATGAGAAAACAAATACTACTAAGAATATCTTTTGCATTTGATCTTCATATACACTCACTTATTAGTTGCTAAGCAGGTCTGTTTCCATTTTGTAGATCGAAAATGTAAAAAAGAAAAGGACATAACTGGCCCAGAAGACTGTAGGAAATCAGTGGCAAATGCCCTGTTAAAAGTTTGGGGTCCCAGATTCCATTTCATAGGCTTATTTTTCCCTCAATGGAAAAATAGTAATTATGTAGCAGAGTACAATATGGTGAGCTGTATATATGTATTTCTCTTATGTGTGTGTGCACGTGTGCTTCTGCACAGGGGCACGTATGGTAATTGCTCTCATGTAATGTGGTATTTCAAGTTTCAGTCAGGGCTGCTCCTTTTCTTCCTCCCCAGGACAAACAAGTTTCCATAAGGAGAGCAGCAGGCTTCAGTAGCAGGGTGGGCTGGTGTTACTGCCCCAGCTAGACTGACTTGGATATTTGACTGCATGAAATTTTCTAATGAAATAAGCACACAAGCCAAACACTAAAATAAAAATGGCAAAATAGTAGGACATAAATAACAACAAAATAGTAACAAAAATAATTGGAAAGCAACCCCCTTCTTCACTAAGACAAGCTACACCTCTAAAATCATCATCTCTCAAGCTATGCATCCAAAGCCTGGGTTCTCCCTTACCCTGTTGCACATAGCCAACTGCCTGCCTCATGGGAGGAGATTAGAGGGGCTTGTTTTATTACTGTCAGCTGAGCTGGTGCCTGACAAGCGCCAAACACCACCTGAAGAATAACAATGACAAGCTGCTGAGTGGTGGCCTTGTGGCTTCACCCTCTGCAGGTCTACTATAAGGGTCCTTTCCCAGTTCCCAGCTTCAGGAGCAAAGACTACGAATAGCATTGGTAATACTGGGACACATGGGAGACTTCGCAGTAAGGAAGGCCACAGTCGCTGGTAGACACGTAAAACAGGGAGCAGAGGGTCATTTTGTGGCCTATGAAACCAAACCCATCACATTCTGTAACTTTTTAAAAGGTGGAGACAGGATGCTGCAAGATTCTGGGAAGGAAATGAGGGCCCTGTGAAAGTGGGAGAGGGAGAACAGAAAGGAATAAACAGAAAATAAAGAGGGGGAAAAGCCTGTAATACAAGCAGCTGAAAAGCGGTAAAGCAAAGGAGGAAGGAAAATTGAGTGTGAGAAGAAGTGAGAAAAATGTAATGAAGAGCTTGGGAAAAACACCCACCTCAGGTGTAATATCACAGGCCTTGGCAATATATGGGCTTATTAGATTTACAGCTCTGCATGGTAGTCTTCCTGAGAAAACACATTACCAGCACTTCTAATATTAATAAATCCATGAAGGGGAAAGTTGCCCACTGCATAAGTTCACCATTTTCATGCATGGATTTTTGTGTCTGTGTATTAACAAATATGCAGAACTCAGACTCGAAAAGATGTTTTTAAGCAATTCCTTACTGGTTAAGGAGGTCTGGCAACAGGCTGCAACTGTCTTGGGCTGTAGGAAGCACTAGTTTTCCTTTCCAGATATTTGTAACCAGATACACTGGCAAGAACAAACCTGAAAACTCACAATGCAGCACGCCTTCTTTCACAGCAGCCCTTAGCAGCCCTTCTGACACTAACACTGCTAATTTGTCACCTCTCACTACTACTTGTTGTTACTCAAATATGCAAGAGAAGCCAAGTACTTGTAATCTATGCCTGTGGTCCAGGTCACAAAATAAGGCAGCCTCTCTTGATGGATTTATTGGCAAGAGAATAGTTGGGTTTCTCGGACAACTTTCTCTCCGTGGAGAGAGCGTTTGAGAAAGCCCACTGAAAAATGAAACAAAAAAATCCCAAGGGCAAAGGTGTGAATGAAAAAACTTCTAAATATCAAAAAAGGAAAATGTTTCAGAGCTTATCACAAGCAAGACTTCTGTCTTGCTATAGGGTTGTGCTATACCATGGAGTAATCCTGCCTTAATTGCAGCGCCTCTTGAACCAGTTTCAGATCATATTTCTCGAACTGTTATGCTTTGGGAATGTGTGATGACAGGAATGCAGCACTGCTGCTGCACACATGCTGGAGCTCACCGATTCATTTTTCTGTGTGCTGCCTTATGTGCTGTGGTATTTATTTTAACTTGCATGACTTTTAAGAAAAACCTGCCTACGTTATGAGAAGAAGGACTCCCCTGTTTTCTGGGGTTTTCTCATGCCAGACCTTCTGATTGCATTTGTATTTGCTATGCACGGAAGACAATTAATTGATGCAGAAGGTTTTCAATCTGGGTACCCAAATTTACCTAAAAACATACGGGCAGGAACACAGGCTGGAGGATGCAGCTTTTGCTTGGATGCATGCTTTTCCTGTCCTATCAGCACTGACTGGTCAGTTAAAATGGATGGAAGCTGGGCTTGCAACTCCTCAGTGTATGAAACTAAGTAGAGAGGGAGACAAGCCGTGAATCCTGCGCAGATTTGCACACAGTCAAGCATTTATTAAACCTCTCGCACGTAACAGACTTCAAAAACTTGGAGAAGTGGACTTACAGCAACTCAAATCGCAACTCAATTCATTCACTGGTTGTTCTTGCAAAGGATATGGTACCAAAAGATATGCCAAAAATGTTGGCCTCAACTTTCTTGTTTTCCACTGGTGTCACGTATCATTAGTACCCTGGTATTTAAGTAACATACTGATATATAGGGGCCAGCTGTACTGTAAGTTGGAAAGACAGCCTAACCTTCTGCTTTGGGAGTTGAAAAACAGAGAGCAAAAAGTGATAGCCAACATAGATCCCACCAGCAGTAAAAGCCAGTACAGATTATCTTTCTGAAGACTAATTCACACACCTCTGTGTCTATTCCCACCCTCCACAGAGCCTGTGTTGCAAAGATGGCACCAAGCACGTGCAGGCCTTGGGCTCTTGTGAAGCTTCCGGGTACTATATCAACACAAACAACAAGCAGATTTTGTCTGTCAGGTAGGTACCTTTAAAGGAAAAATCCATTGAGAAAGAAAAGAAGGCCCTTGGCAGTAACACGTGAGCACTGTTTTGCATGTTGCGTGGTTCTTATTTATCAGTATATTAGTTTTTAACTCTAAATTCATGTCTAGCAGAATTACTCACCATATACAAAACTGAACAAAGCACCACAAGGCATGTTTGCAAACAGGACAATGAACATATTTGATGGGCAGTCCTAAAAGCAGCATACCAAAGGAACTAAATCCCAGCAGCTGCTATAACGCCACAGAGCATTTGCTGAATAGCCCAGTACTAAGCTCCCTCTCAAAAATTCTTGCTTATACAGCTGTGCAATAGAGTGAGTATATTTTATAGTTGTGTATATATAGCATGTGCAAGAGGCAGCGATCTTAAAAACCTTAGAAAAGTTGGGAGGCCTGAAAATAGGCTACTCCACCCTTTGTAAACAACCTCTTGTCATGAATTTACTTCCATATGTGCATGAATCTCTGCCTATATTAAATAGGCTTTCAAAATAGTGGTTTAATACTGAAAATATATGGTTCCCACCCATCACTTTGAAGAGAATGCAAGAAAGAGACAAACCCATGAGTGAAAAGGCACTGATTGATCACCTCACAGAAAAGTAATTCAGTTACTTCTTGGGTATTTTATTATAGTCTTAGATTCAGAGGCTGTCTCATTGGTACATACTAGCACTGGAGCAGGCAAAAACTCGAGAGGAATCATAAACACAGACAGAAATTAGATGACTCAACACATGCCCAACTCAAAGGCTTCTGGAAAATCAGTGCAAAACTATCAGTCTTCATGTTCTCTGGACCAGACTGCAGTGTTGCAGTGTCAGTTTTCCTGTGAAGGTGGTACCCTTTGCTCACTGGTTTTCAGTGGGACCCTGGAGCTTCTCTATTCCCTTATAATTCCACAGTAGTGCCTGTCAGAAGGAAGACTCCACTACTGGGACATACACCCTGACTACTCCTGGTTACCACAGCTTGTTGCCACTCTCTGCTTGGCTTTTGAAGCTCTGGTATCACCCACCTGTATGCAACAAGATACAATTTCCCATTGCCCTGTTCAGATGAAGGTTTATGCAGGCACCACTGGCACTTGCCTCTCTGTAGAAGCTGTTCTGAGCATTTCTCCTGAATGCAGGTATTTTTGTATTCTAGCAGAGGAAGAAGAAAAAAATGTTTTATAGCACTGGGTCTCAAACTTCACCAATCACCTTGTATGAAAGTTTAATTCTTCAGCTGGGGACTAGTCCAACAAAATAATTTTTGTCTTACTAAGTGATGCCCTACATAACAGTGCAATCTGTTATAGCAAATGTATCAACCACAGGGAGCTCTGCTACTTTTCTTTTTTCTATATATCCTTCTACATCACTGTGTGGCTGTCAGTTATTGTGTTATTAATTTGTTTTTAAATACAAAGAGGGACTTAAATCCAGCAGAGCACTGTTACTGCCCAGATTTCTGGAGGTCAGCGCAAGATCTTTGACTACCATATAGAGCTAAGCAGATGGGAGCAGCATCCAAAGCCTCACATTAGCAAAATGTTTCTAACACAGCACTTAAGCATCACACTGGATATAGGAGCAGTGTCTGGTGTGAATTTTTGAACCTACAACTTTCTGAGCAGAGTCAAGGATGAGAACAAGTGAAACATATAGATGTTCTGATGAAAAAAAATCACTTATTACGAAGGAATATAACTGCAGTAGCCAAAACAAAATAGTGGAATTCAGAAAAGTAAACTAAAATCAAATTAGAAAAATAAAGATAATAATTATTTTCTAATTCTGAAAAGGATACTCCTCACTCCCACCACAAGAGTGTACTTACATCCTTTAAAGAATGTGAACAGCAGTGGCATAGGATAAGATTTCTTTCAAAATGCTTTATGTATTATAATGAAGACACAGAAAACCACTTGTGCTTCTTATTTCCAGAAATCTAAAAATATCTTTCTCAAAAGAAACAAACATCTTAAGTGAGATCATGTACAGGAGAGTAAAATTTCCTAGCATTAGAATTTTTTTTAAAGAATCCTGTACAAAATTAAGAGCTAGAAAGTCTTTAGTCTTCATTAGAACTGATCACTATTGAGCTGAACTCAATACCTACACAAGCCAACTGTGGTAAATCTTATTAGCTATGGTGCTCATCTCAGAAACTCTAGCAAGGAGTCACCATGTTCCCATACATAAAAATTTCCAGTGCTTTGTACCCCTAGCTGTTCCAGGAATCAACAAATACTCAGGACAAACATTTCTTGGGTTTTGACAGAAAGTAAAAGAAACTCCACATGCAAGTGCTCCGAGACTTGCCTTTGATCTTTTTCCTAATGGGGGAGATGTTTAGTAACCTTTCCATCACTCAGAGAGTGTAAGGTAGATCAGGCAATCTGCCTTCACAACTGGCAGATTTCAGATTTGTCAGAGCATGATGCTTGTGTCAAATTGTTTTTGTCTTCCTTCCTCTCCAAAGATGGATCTTACTATTATCCCAGCTGATGGAACAAAGACAAAATAAACACAGACATCAGGACTGAAACAATGATAGACTATCTAAAAAGGTATATAAGTGCTCTCAGTCATCCAAGGAGTAAAAAGTTATAAAAACAAGTACTTTGTTTTATTGCCCACATCCCCGTGTCATTGCTGTGGCACTTAAAAAATCCACAAACCCTATGGATTTCTACCCACCGCATAGTAATTACTGAAATAACAAAGAATTGGAAAAAAGTATTTCCAAAGCCTGATGCTATTACTGAGCTGCCAATGAAAAAACTCTCACTAACACCCCTTAAGTCTATCCTCCTGCACTCCTAATCTGAACACAAAAGGTTGGGTTTAAACATCCACCCCCCCACCCTGAGATTAAAACCGCCTGCAGTTTTCAGCTTCGGGCCAGCAATGACAATACTTTAAATCCTTGGCTACTGGCTTCATGAAGACACAGCCTACAGACAGTCCCCAAAGTTCTTTGAAATGTTAAATACAAAGCAGGAGGAGGTCATAAAGGAAATATTCCTTATAAAAGGAATGGGTATCATATGCAGGCTTTTCAAATACATTTCTCAGTTGCTTTGCTTTCAGCCACCATATTCTCAATCCTGCATTGTCTGAAGCTTTTGAAATAAAATTCAGGAATTAAATGAAGCACACAAATTAGTGTTGTAAACAGCTGCCAATATATGCATGTGTTACCTTTTAGTTCTCATAAATCTCTCCAATGTATACTGTATCTTAATTCTTATCTGGAAAGACTAATTATTTACCTAATAAAAGATCCTACAGCAATTATCAAAACCCCAGACACTTAGAAGTAACATATAGGTTTTATTGCATCATCTTCTATAGCATCTGCCCAATTACTGCCATAGGAGTCAGTGTGGTTCCCTGCTGCACTGCAAATCCAGCTATCTTTCTGCCAAGAGCATTCTAGTGCACACAAAAGGAACGAGGATTGAGAAACCTGTTTTATCTCCTCTTATCCCATAAACTAACAAGTCTTTTTTCCACTGCAGCTTTTTTTCCACAAACCCAGGAAATTACGAAGGAGAATTGGATTTTCAAGACAGGTAAAAGAAAAAAAAAATCAGTCAGTTTAGCATACCAGCTTTGCCAAGTCCTGTCTGCTTAAACTCAGAGAGTTGCTAGCAGGGTGGGGGAGCAGGAAAACACAACGGTGCTCTGCCTCTGACATAGGGCCCAGCTGTAAGTGATGAGCTTTGTGGTTCAAAACTGTTGGCAGCTGGTCACATTTTCCTGTGCACATCCATTCTCCTGGAGGTAAACAGGATGGTAGGAGTTTTATTTCTGTCCCCTGCCTCATCCTGAACACTCAATGCCTCGCCTTTCTCATTTGGCTATCTTGAACTGAAAGAAAAATGAGTTTTACATTGATTTTGAAAACCTTGCATTTGCTTTGCTCATCTCACAAGATCTCCTGAGCCCTGTCTGTACTAGCTTCTGGCAAGATGCTGCACGAGGCATCCATAAAAACACCCCTGTCCAAATGGACAGATTGCTGAGTTGAGGAGGAATGTAACTGGTTGCCACAGTGATGTCCACAGTCTGAGGAGCCTTTGGACTTCAGTGTCATGAAAGGTACCAGGAGTATAAAACCTCTTTAACTAGATGAAGTGGTTAATAGAAGCAAGAGCTCCAGACAGCAGTTTATGCATGCTTAAATCACTGGTGGTCCTGAAGAACCAGGCTGCTGCAGTTTGAAATTATTTAAGCTGTTTAATGTTGGGTTATTTGCAAATTAGTGTAGTCGACCCCACAGAAACTGCCACTGCTGTGACTACAAGCATATTTGACAAGCTGCTGTCCTCTGCTTCTAGACATCAGTGTATTATTTGGGTACCTTCACAGGAGGGAAAGCCTGTTCACAGGAATGTTTCAGCTGCAGGAAAAGAGTGTAAGGTTATAGCAAGCTCAGGAACATCACATGCTTTTGGCAAGGTGGGATGGAGGAGGATGAAAGGCAAAGGAGGGTAAGCAGAAGATTTATTGTTCCTCAATGATTAAACAAGCACAAAAACTATGATTACAGATCACAGACATCTTTTATAACATGCCAAACTAGCACACAGAAAAACATGTCTTAATCATTTAGTCACACAGGCATTATTGGCTCTCCACAGTCTGAAAGAAGACAGGGTCTTCTGAAACAGAGGCTCTGCCCTGACTCCCTGCTTTAGGCCAGTGAAGCAGTACAAAGCCTTTGCAGCACTCTGGAGAACAGGCACTGCTGGACACAGCCGTGGCAGACAAAAATGCTCCTCATATTCAATCCTCACCCTTCATGGACAGAATTAACCCAAGATACATAGTGATCTCTGCCTGTCTGTTGGACTCCTTACCCCTATAAAACAAGAAAGAACAAAGTCCAGGTGGTTGTAACCTGCACCTAGGCTTCGGCAATGTATACAGCTAAAAAAGCATCCCTAAAGAAACCCTAGTAGGTAGGTAATTTATTATTAGAGGAGATCAGGTCCACACAATTTCCTAGGCATGAGAAGCAATGATTCACTGACACAGTTCAGGCTTGCCTTGACTCACACTGCTTGTAATATCAACTACAGTCAGTCAGCCTGGTTTATCCAAGGGAAAGAAAATAATATTTCAGTATGAAACAAAACTACTAGTACTCTCTGTTCTCAACTAAAGCAACCAACCACTCATTACTTACAAAAGAATGTTGATGATAGAAATATTTTTTAAATCACATTTTTCTGCTAAGACTTCTGTCAGTTTTAAGGAGACCTATATCACTACCATTATAAAAGTAAGATTTTTTTCATAAGTGTATGCTATCAAAACTTATTTAAATATTTAGTTCTACTTCTTATTTCTGTGCAACCAGTTAGAGAAGTTTCCAACACGTTTTACTTTTTCCCCTATTTAAGTAAAAAAAAACCCAACCCAAAAAAGAACACTGATCTGTGAGCACATGACTACAATAACACAGACTCCTCTTTTAGCAAATTGAGGTGTTGAACAGGACACTTTGAAAGTGTAAGATCTTGGTGCAGAGGGTGTCTGAACATACTCCTTCTTATCTGTACCACTTCAGAAAACTGCTTTCTCCCTGATTGCTATTGAAAATCAGTGCAAAACTTGGTGATTTCAGAACAAATGGAGCAAGAGAAGACATGGCTAGAAACACAAATTTCCTCATATCCATCTTACAATAAAATTAATATTCCACTACCACTGGAACAATTAGGTAAGAAATTCAAACCCTGTAACTCATATAATAATGTTTAAGAAACCCGAGTATATCAACTGTGAGTAAAATCAGTGGTCAAAACCAAAAAAAAAATCAGAAAACATTTGGACTACCTTTGCCCTCTTGAAGAAAAAAAAGGTGACACTAATGCATCTTTAATGGCAAGAACTGCCCAGTCCCTTTCCAAAACAGGATGCATAGCTTCAGAGTCAGTTACAGAGATGTATACAGCAATGTGAAGACAAATTACAACAAGTACTACAAGCGGGAACATCTTCCAAGTGATGGAGGCAAGTTATTGGGTACTTAATGCTTCTATTAATTATGTTTACCCAAGTTTTAACCTATTCCTGCACAAAGTAGGATTCTACATTTACCAAAAAGGGGAATTACTCATTCTGGATGAAAATTAAATAACTCCAATAACAAAACAGTTATTCTGACCAATTGCATAAATCAATGTTTATAATTCATGTCTGAGTTCATGTTTTGATTGGCATTTTTGGAATTCGATTTTTTTCTTGGATGTCATGACTTTCACAGTCAGAAACAAAACATAATCACCCATCGTTCCCAAGGATGACTGTGACAAGTGAATTATCTGAAGATGGCAAGCAGAAGCTCCTGTGATACATTTTTGTATCCAACAACCAGACAACAAAAACAAAGTCACAGAGAGAAGCAGATGGCCAATGAATTATCACTCTTGGTCTGATGACTTATGTGGGCTAAACTTGTTTATTTACTCACATATTTGCAAAAAAAGAAACTTCCCTTATATTAGCAGCAGCTGTGTGATATATTACGTATATATTATACACACAGTACATACTGCATCTTACACACAAAATCAAGGGGTCAAGTATATACCCTCTAATCATGGGTTCTCCTGCAAGGACAAAGGTCACTGTTGATCCTTCCCACGGACAGGGAGTTAAATGATTGGTATGTCTAACACTGCAGCTCAAGAAAGGGTTAAAGGGGATCAGTGTTACAGCTGACCTGATCCCTGGCTTGGAGACAGGACACAAGCAGCCCGGGTCCTCCAGGGCAGGGTTGTGAGCTGGATATACCCTTGGCACTATCTGGAAGTTCTCCCTCTGCCTGTTCACTACTCGCTGTCGATGCAACCCCTGTGCTAATCCTGCATGATGCATGACAAAAGCACTGTCATACGGTCCTGAAGCAACAGGCACCATTTGTGTGTCGGCGAGCCCTGTCATATGAACCATCCTTGAAAATACAGATTCTTCTTAGATCATCTCACCCCCTCTCTAATACTGCTCTCATTATCTCCCCTTAATTGTTCTCATTATGTTCTAGGCAGAGAAAAATAATGCAGCCTTTCTAAGGACATAAAAGCCAATTATGTAAAAATACAATGTTGGGAAAAGAATTAAAATATTTTAGCTAGCAAATTAGCTGCTGAAAATCAGGACAGGTCAGTGTGTGACCATGTAACCCCCTGAAAATCACCAGAAAATATTTTCTAGCTGCAATTACAGTAATGCTACTGCCCTCAGCTATGGTTAACCATCAGTCTGACAATTGTAAAGGCTACTGGTAACCACCTCCTAGTCACATTTTCTGGACAAAGGACTTTTATATTATTTTCCCACTAGCAAAAGTTTCACCATGTTCTTGTACCGCAGCTGTAGTGAATAAAGGATTAAAAGTAGCCAGTGTAATTTTACATACTGGCAAGAGTCCTCAAAGTAGAGCAAACATTTTTCAGTAGATTCTCCAAATTGCCTGGATGTAAATATGATGCAGGATGTGTTTATAGGTGCCCTCAGAGATCATTATCTGCTGAAAAGATTGGAGCAAGATGGTTGCATTGATTGGTTAAGGATCAAATCCTCTTCACATTTTCACATCCATAGGTATGTTACAATGGGGATGGACAGGGGATTGTCTCTGAATAAACTACTGAGCTCCAAATAACTCCTCCTGCGACAAGTATCTCTGCAGTCCTGAGGATGTGAGTGAGACCATGAGTACAGCAGATAGATGCCACAGCAGCAGTCCAGAGACTGAAGCCTGCAAGAAGGCAGTGGGTACAGTGCAAGAAAGCTCCAGCAGGACACTCCCATCTGACCCACCAACATATGGTGCAGGATGGCCTGGCACTGTATCTGGTGCAGCATCTAAGCCTTTTTGCCAACATAGAGAAGTCTACTCCCATCCTTCCACCCACTCAGTGGTGCAGGAAGTGTTACACAGACTCATGAACACCATCTGCTTAACTGTGGCACTTGACTCCCTTCCTCCAGCATGTAACAGTCCGAGATGGTCTAAGAGCACTAATACAATCCTACATTTTACATTTCTGTATGTAGTGAAGAAAAAAAACAAAGTCAAAATATACTTTTCATCTCCTACAACATTGCTCTTAGTTTTCTAACTGAATTTGCTTGCACTGTTTATTAAAAAAAATAAAATCTGTGGGAGCATGTAATTCTTATTTCAATGAAAATTAACAGGCATAAATACGTGTAATACTGACATCTGTACAGGAGTGTAATGTCTACAGAGGAAACAACCTTTTTTTCCCATGGTATCTTTATTCGTTCTACTGCAAATAAAGAACACTAAATTTCATACATTAATGCAAATACAATGAAATCTGAATCCAGACCAGGAAAAAAACCCTTTTTTCTAAATACGTGAAATCACTAACCATCTTCTTCCTATTCACATCTGCATTTTAAAATGAAAATTAAAAAAGAATTTCCAAGTACTTGGGTTGTCAGATCGGTGGGGTTTATTAATCACACACAACCGTGTGGTCTATTAATTATAGAATGGATATGTATTACTTACAGCATTTCTGTATCTTGGAATGCAAGTAACTGCAATAGCCTCCCAGTTCTCTGGGAGATATGACAGTCAGTCAGACAGAGGCACACAAAATAGCCCTCTCTATTTTTCAAAGCTGTTCAGTGATTTGCATCATCTTTCACAGTGAAAAGGATGATGTTTTTAAATTTATTTTTCGCAGAAGTCCAAAGTCCCACAACTGCAGATGCGACCACTTGGCTCTCACTAGGCTTCAGCATCCCAGGGACAAAACAAGGAGAAAATCAGTTCCCAGCAGGCTCAAGCTGTGAGTCCTAAAGGGGAACACCATAGTGTGCTGCTTGCTCTCCAGAGTGCCCCACCACGCAGGGAGCAGAGTTAGAAACAGCCCTCACATCTTCTAGTGCCAACCCTGCATCTTAACAAGATATCAAAAGATGTTCCTCATGCATACATTATCTGTGGGCTATATGTCAGCTTCCCCTAAACTGACAGGCATAGAGAGGACAAAGTAGCTTTTGAGACACACTGATACAAATGATCCCAATTTTTCATTTATCTTTAATGTTAAACTATCTGTACAATGCCCCTTGAAAAAATATAATTAAAAGGATTTTTTTTCCTCAGTTTTATGATAAAACAGTTTTGTTTGACACAGGGAAGAATGGCATAGGGAAAAAGGAACATATGTCTAATGCAGCAGTGATTTAAGGCAGGAAGAATGAAGACTGTTCACAGGGCTCATTACCACACAAAACCTTTCACCTGTCAGAGGAAGCCTCATGAGCTCCAGGCTCCAACTGCAATCAGCTTACATCTGAGAAAACTGGTTCTGCCCCACCTCAGCCCAGCTCCCAGCGGGCATGCCTGCGTGCCTCTAGACCATCCCATCAGTCCCACCACAGGTGCTTTCTGCTCAGGGCTAGAAAGAAGGGGAAAGCAGGAGGATTTGAGATACTTATCTGAAATTGTTTATGCAAATAAACAAAAGGGCCAACTCCAAGAAAAGGAGTTGTTTCTGATTCTCATAAGACACAACAGTTGCCAAACTAAGAAAAATATGAAACTGTTAAACAAAACACAAAAGGATGACATAGTTTGACACTGAGTATTTACATGTGGACAGGACTGGCTTGTTTGGGATGATTAAAGCAATGCAGATCAAACCTCAAGTGTGTACTTCTGAGCACCCTCCCAAGCCTGGGCAGGCCATCTGGCCATAGAAAAACTCAGCCAAGGGAAAAGCTGTTCCTCCAGAGGTTGGCAAAAACATGGCACACAACACCCATCAGAAGCTAGTTCTTGCTTGCTCCAGGCAACCACAGCATCTTGGTACCCCCTGGCATTTCCACGCCCTGCTCTGTGCCCAGCACTTTCTGGTAGACAGGAAGACAAGCCCTGCTCAGGCAGGGGAACATCCCATCAGCAAGCTGGCTCCCCTCATCTTCCTATGCAAACCCCTGCACGAGCTGCAGCTGCGATAAGATGGGCTCCCCCTGCTCACTGAAACCCAGCAGTGCAGAATTAGGAAGCTTACACTGTGAGTGAGTGAAGGACTCGCTTCAAAGCTGTCAAGCCATGCCTTTGATACCAGCAATACCCTGCTGGACAGGGATGCAGCAAGTGTGGGGCATGCAGCTGTAATTCCCTGCCAGTACTCACTGCATTTCTTATAGAAGACAAGACTGGACTTACTACTGTGGACACAGGACTTCTGCAATGAACACACATTAATTTGGTCCAGAATTCTATGTTATGGTCATTTGAATAGCAGATAGCATTATGTAACTGGCTCAGATACCTTGACTCTCAGGATATGACATTAAAGAAAGCAACTATTCAATTTACTAATCTAATATTCTGCAAATTGGAGATCTATTAGAGGAACCAACAGAATATGGGAAATCTGGGATGCAATATTAATCACACAATTATTCAGTTCAAACCATTTTAGCAAGCTATTCAACAACAACAAAAAATAAATGTGAGAAGGTAACATTTGAAAATATTGAAAAACACATTCTTAAGTGAGGCTTGAAAGCCATCAGAATAAATACAGCAGAAATCTTCCACAGGCGTGGGTTTATAACTATGATTTATAGTCTGATAGCCAAGAAATGAATGTAGTCTGTCATACACCTGAAACTGCTTTACATTTGTGATTCATTTGCACAAGAACCACTTCCAACTGCTTTTTTTTTTAAAAAAATTTGAATTATAAGTCTATGAAAATAGAAGAAAGGCCCCAGCCATTCCCAATACAGTTCTAGCCCCTCCTAAAGAGGCCAGCAGTGTGCAGCCAGTCAAGAATAAGAGGCACTCATACCTCCTCCTAATAATTTCTGTGTCTCCCCACATTTTCAGCTCAAAGGATTTGCTGTGCCTGCTGTGATTCCTCTATCAAATAGTCTCTGTGAGACCTCTCTGCCAAAGGCTTGCCCAGTCTCCCATCAGCCTACATAAACTTTTTGCACCCACAGCATCATCCAGACAGAAGTACTGAAGGTTACTCCCTCTGGCATGATGAATCACCTCCTTTTACCTTTGAGTCCATCTCCTTCACTTTTATTTCTCCCCCAAATTATTTTGGCCATGACAAGCAGTATCCGATGAACAACTACTTTAAAGTGTATCACATGATGCATTTTGGCTAGAAGCTGATGCATAGTGTCATTGTACCTTATGATTACGTCGTATTTATCTTCCAGCACAGATTTCTGCAACATTATTGACCTTGCCTGATTTGATGGGATAGCGGCTACTGAACACTCTAAACTGTTATTTTTTTGAGGATAGCACCACTCTCAAACAGAAAGAATTCAGCAGTGGCAGTATTGAACACTGGAATTTATAACCAAGTGTACATGCACAAACATGAATGACATAGACTGACTACAATGTGCTCTTTATTCAGAGAAGAAACAGTTCACCTCCTCATCTCTTGCCATCAAGAATGTTTTCATCCCTGACATGTTGTATTTAAATGCAATGAACTCCTGCCTTACTTTTATTTATTTTTTAACCAGGCAAGTTGAATGTACTCCAGAGGTGGTAATGATATAAACTACTTTTTAGTGTAGGGTTATGAAACTTGTAATGAGCCGTCTCGCACACTTTTTGTATCAGAGAGCTTCCAGAAAAGTTATTTGAAATTATTTTAATATTGAGAAAAGTGGTTATGTCATTGTGCAAAATATCCTGGCTGTAGAAATCATCAAAATACTTCAGTCTCCAATCTTGCAGCAGTTGCTCCATGTTGGCAATTTTTTCGAACTCTAGCCCTGGTTTTCTAGGAATTCACCAATGCCATCATTGCAGGGTGAGAGATCTGTCTAGGTCTTCCCTGGTTTCACCATGACTGTGCCTGGAAATTTATAAGGAATCACAGTGACAGCGATGACTTCAGATCAACTAAGAAAATGAGTGTAACACTTGGGGTTTTTTTCAAAACTTGTAGAACTGCTGACAGACTGCCCTTGCATGGGATGTCTCTCTAGATTTTACGAAGACACAATAGAAAGAATGTGACAGAGGCATATGAAAAGAGTCGTAGCTGGTAACTGAGATACACAAGAATTACTCTTAAAACAGCAATCTGCATAATGAAGAAAGAAAACGCAGGATTTTCCTGTGCTTTAAAAGCTAAGCACCATATAGTGCCCTCTGCTGCATACAGAGGTAATAGGCAAAGCACCACTGAACAATGACATCATCTGATACTAAACAACATGATATGCTGTATGTATGACAAATATTTATTTCCTTAATTACGCTTGTTTTCTAAAAATACTAATAAATTATGCAAACATATTTGGTACCAGCTTAGAGCAGATGTTTTTCACATTCTCTCTTCCCATCTAGTATCCAGTGTTCTGCCTGCAAGCAAGCTGTCACCTCGCCTCCCACATCTACATAGTGGGAAATTCATGCTGAGTGAGTCGAGCTGCTGGGTGGCTGGGTGGGGGGAGTGTATGGCACCCTCAGCGTGAGATTTAATCATGAGACACTTATGACGACTAAACAGCTCAGTGGGATGTGGTCTACACACTGCTCTTGCCACTCCTGCTAAACTCCAGAGAGATGGAAAGGCCCTTCTCTCCCTACTCTCAGCTAAAAGAAACAAAACAAAGGCAAAAAAACCCATAAGGGAAGGTCAAACCTCCAATGTAATTTTCAATTTCCACACAAATGTGCATTAAGTCTATAAAATGTCCTTCATGTACAACATGAGAGAGTTAAATGCAGACTGGAGGAACCATGACCCTGAAGAGGATTAATTGATTGTCAGACAGAACTGAGGAGGTCTCCTAATGTGGAATACAAATATTTAATCTGATGCTGAAATCTTATCTGCTGCCTTTAAGAAGATTACAGAAATTCTTTTGCAGCAGACTATTAATTCTGATCCATTTCATGAAGTAAGAATATTTACCAGAAGCAAAGTTTGTGCATTTTAACTAGTTTATTAGCATTCTACTCAAAATCAAATTCAACAAAGTTGATCAAGATTATAACCTGTTCAAGGAAGTTAGGTCATTAAAAAAATGCCATTTGCGTGTATGAAACAGGTATGTCACATGCATGCACAGACATGAAAATGTAAGGTATCGTATTTTACTTGAGACATGAAACATTCAAGGTCTCCACATGTGACTTGAACCAGAAGTGGCATAAAGATGTTATGGTAGGAAAGTTATTTCTGAAAAAAAACGTTTTCCAAACTGATCTCTGCTCCAGCCTGGAATGAAAGGAGATATTCCAGAGAAGAGGGAAGAATTCATTCATACGTCCTTATTTTCTCTCTTACACAGCCTGAGTACAGGCAAACAGCTAATATCAAGTTCAGTGCTTGGTTCTGCCCTATGAATCTATGTAACTGGCCAAGTTTCAGGCTTCTCCTTCATTTTTCCTTTAAATAAAGTGACATGGAAGGGGAAGTACAGCCAGCTGGCTTGCTGCATCCATCTTCCATTCCCCTGGAGGAAAGTGAGGGAACCGTCCTTCCCATTTCTTTCATTTCTGCCCATAAGCTAAGCTGGCAATGTGCCAGGTAGGCCAGTCCAGTTTTCTATATCTTTTTTCCTAGAAATCTGTGGGGCCCAGTAGGGTCTATCTGAAGCAAGAAGAGTATGGTAGGCACTACAGTGGAGGTGGGGGGAAGAACTCTGCCATCTCTTCCTCCTCTTACAAGTCTCCCCAATGATCCAAAGTGAGACAAGCTGCTTGGGGCTCTGCTCCATGGTCATGAGCCATTCCATCCAGCCTGTCCTGCAGCCCTGCTGAATGAATGGCATCTCTGCTGGGTGATGGGAATAGCATGACGGTGATGCCAGATATCCATTTAAATCAGAGCTGAGAAGCACCACACATCAGGCAACCCTCAAGCATTTGGCAGGTCAGCTTTAGAACTGTGTTGGCTGGTTGAATTCAACCTGTTCCTGTTTAAAATGAGCTAACCTGCATTTCATCACTAAGTAATGCTTCACCAACCCAGCAGTATATATACCGACACTCCTGCTC
This sequence comes from Acanthisitta chloris, assembly GCF_000695815.1. Classification (NCBI taxonomy): domain Eukaryota; kingdom Metazoa; phylum Chordata; class Aves; order Passeriformes; family Acanthisittidae; genus Acanthisitta; species Acanthisitta chloris. Next base: position 4,571 of record NW_008691726.1, on the reverse strand, counting down.
TTTTCTCAACAGGCAGTTCACAATTAAGCTACCAGGCATCAGCTGAACATTATCTCTGCACTATTAACCCCAGGGTTTTTACCTGAGTTGCCGAATAATTCAAACAGCCTTACATTTGTCACGAGCAAAGAGTATGTATGCAGTTGCAGCACCTCACATAACTCAGTTTGAGCCTTTAATCTAAACAAGACCTTGATCCAAGGGCAACTCAAATCTGTCCTCAAGTACAGCACTGTGTGGGCTTCTGCTTGCTACCTGAGACAATAATCTAATGCACCACTTGTACACACGAATGCCTGCATCTTTCCTGTAGTCAAGGAAACATTGCAATTATATTTTCATCATTTAAAAGTCCAAAGGACATTGGTCTTTTAAAGCACCTTGTTAATTGCTTGTATTATCTAGAGCAGAAATACCTCTCTTTCATACCGAACAGTACAGAATCACAAAGACATGAGCCCATTGCCTCTTGAGCCCACGGGAACCCCACGCACCAGAACCATCCGCTTCAGCAGAGCATAATGACTACTTTGCAACCATTATTTTTGCACATAATAACTGCAGTCACGAAGTGAGTTTCCCCTACAGCAAAAACAAAGCACTTAATAAGTATCTTTGCATAACTGCAGGTAAAGCATGTTAGTTTCCAGTTCTCCCTGTATCTTCTTGTGAAAATATCCAGTTGGTGAGAAGATGTCTGAACCCCTGAGGTGATGCAATAATGCCATAAGTGCATTGCCATAGGACACTCTTCCTATTGTAGTAGCCCAGATTCAAGTGGCCTTCACTGTATTTTCCCTCATATACCTACTGTGTAGCTAGTATGAAGCAGCAGTCCTGGGGAAAAACATAGTATGTGGTCATATATTCTCTCATGCTCTCAGCTGTAAAATGACAACAGTAACATCCTTCCCTAAAGGGCTTCTGTGATTACAGAGACAGAAAACTGTCATATATGTTCTGGTACAGAGATAGCAAGGTGCATATATATAGCACAAAAGAGGTTTTGTCCATCATAATCCACAGGCAGGAGAGCATCAAAACTTTAGGCAGCATCAGAAATTATACAGCTGCCATTTATTTCTTAATCTGATGGCAGTTGCCTTCAGAGCTCTTAACTTTAGGTTTCAGCACATAAATTCCTATGGTATCTTAAGGAAAATAGAAGGACTGTTAACTACATGCATATGCATACCCTGTGTTATATGTGTACAACCCTAAATATCTGATTTGTTACACTGTGGAAAGCCATTATCCCAGAACATACTGCCCTGATGGGCCTCATGTTGCTTCTACCACTGCTGCCACCAGTAGTATTTTGTGCCAAGTTTACAGACTTTGAAAGTTATTCTTTCTTCTTTTCCTCATCTTAAGTCAAAATGCTAATTTTCTGTGCTATATACTCAGTAATATACAAGCAGAATACCTGTTGGCATCAGCAACTACTACATGACACTCATCAAAAACCTTCTATACCAAAAAAATCTTGAGATTAGACAGGTTACATTAGACATTGTCCATTGAACTTGATAGTGAACTTCAGAACACGTGTTCTCATCTTGAGCAACATGAAATGATAGGGAAAGGCTGTGGCTTCTCTGTGAGGAAGCAGGAACAAGAGAGAGCTGCATCCCCAACATTAAAGCTCCTGGGCAGCTTTCAGCTGGAAGAGACTTCTTTATCATTTGGTGCCCTTCGGCAATGTGCTCAGGGTATATGCGGGGTACTGGGAAGCTCTCCTTCATCTCGCAATTTCCTAGGCAATCCCAGAGCCTCTCTGGCTGCTGCTGCCTTAAAGGCCGTGTGGTCGGTCAAAGTACATATACTCTGGCACAACTAAAGTTTCTTAAGGAATGCAGGCCAAGAAAATTCTCATTTTTGAGTTCTCTCTTGGTAAAAACAGAACTTCTCAAGTCAAAGAAAAGATGTTCCCTTAAGCCAAAGGCAAGTTATATGCTGCTGTGAACAAATCCAGTTTTAGAGTTTCTCTTTCCCACCTCCTGTTTCCCCTAAAAAAGGGAAAAAACCCAAATTTTCATAATGCAGTGCATTTGGTGGCCTAAATATGGGTGTTACCAGATTCCCCACTGACATAAAGAGATCAGAATTTGAGAAGCTGAGAAAATGACTTAAGCTTCCATAAGAAAACTTGACCTGGAACAATTAACCTGAGAACAGCACTAGAACAATGTCCCAGAAAGATCATTTCCAGGACAGGTTCCTGCTGGGAAAAGTTTAGTACTTCAGGACTGATGGGAGTAAGTTCTCACATTTACATCTGACACAATGAATTCATTTGGACATGCAATACTCTCAGAACCCATGTGAAAATACAACTGCTTCTTGCTACATTATTTTCTAACCTCCTTATACAAATGCTAGGAGTAACATGCCACCATATCCAGTACTTTCGGCATCTGCCTATAATATAAAGGAAAACTTTGTATACAGTTGTAAAACCATTGAGCTTCTTTGAAAAACATCCTCATCTTCCAGGATGCTTCTTGCACTGATACCCAATTACCACAGACCACTCCTGATTGCTTTTACAAGTCCTGATATACTTTAAAATGATTTCTTCAGCTATAGTGAGTGTTTTTAAAATACCCTTTCTTCCTCAAATGTGAGAACTAAAATACCATACCATGTTCTAATGTGCTCGTTTGAGCTGGAGTAGAGTTAACTTTCTTCACAGAGGCTAGTGTGGGGCTATGTTTGGATTTTGTGCAGAACACAGTGTTGATAATGCAGAGATGTTTTTGTTATTGCTGAGCAGAGCTTACATAGAGTCAAGGCCTTTGCTGCTTTCCATACTGCCACGCTGGCAAGGAC
>NW_008691726.1:0-1521 GCF_000695815.1 Acanthisitta chloris | reverse complement strand
GTGAATTAATTCCTTGTTTTGCTATGCTTGTGTGTGCAGCTTTTGCTTTCTCTATTAAACTGTCTTTATCTCAACCCATGAGTTTTTGTAGCTTTTACCCTTCTGATTTGCTCCCCCATCCCGTTGGTGGGGGAGTGAGTGAGAGGCTGCGTGGTTCTTGGCTGCTGCTGGGGTTAAACCATGACAGTTCAATAAAGTTGTCTATAGAGCTACTTTTGATCCATGAGTGTTTATTCTCCCAATTTTCTCTGCAAACCACCCCATACATGACACACTTAGATTATTTGATTAGGGTTTTTTATTAGCTGTCTGCTGTGCAACTAAACACTTTAAAAAGTTACAAACCAAAGACAGAGAGACAGATTAATGGGCTTTTACTAACCTTCTGCCAGGGCAGAGAAGCTGAAATCGCCTGCAAAGGCCAAGCCAACAGGGACTAAACCAGGCAGCAAATATGCTCCTGTCGGCTGGTGAGCAAGTGAGCAAGTAGGGAGAGCTGGTGGCTGGAAGGGAAGGAAGGAGGAGCACACCAGGACACATGAATCGGTAGCTACTAAATTAGAGAATAAGCAGTTTGGAATTGCAAATAACTATATGGATTCTGAGAAGTGGAAGAGATATTTTCTGCCAAACTGCCCTGAACTGTAAAACATCTGCATTTTTCACTGCAGGGTCTCTGCCCCACCTCCTCTGCCAGCCTTCTCTGTGTGCCAGCAGTAGGCTTCTCCCCAGCACCTGCAGACCACAGATTTTCACTGGGAACACCAGCTTGGTTAGCAGGAAACCGCAGGCAACTGGCATGTGTGCATACTTCTGGAAAGGAGCACTTGGAGAGCCGCAATTTCTTCTGGGCACTGCTCATTCCTGCAAACCTTCCACTGAGGGAAGTGCTCTCTGTACCTGTTTCAAGTCTTTTTATGGCCAAGGTAGTTGCAATGTTGCCAAAATGCAGAGATTGCTGAAGCTGCTTTGATGACCTAAATAGGTCTCCAAAAGCTTCAAGCAAGGGAGATGTGATTAGTCTCCACAATAAAATTTCCAAATACTCCAGTAAGGAAAAGTCAACGAATAAAAAAACCAAACCACAGTCTCTGACCCACACCTTTGCTACTGAATTTTCTCTTAGAACACACCTCTGATGACTGTAAAAGCCTAAAACTTTTAATTATGAAGCTGAACACATTTTCATTGTGGATGGATGGTTGTGGCTGAAGTAACTTTTAAAAGCAAAATGACTAGAGACTTTTCACAACCAGAATCTCAGATGTTATTTGAAAAGCCAAGAAGATTCAGACCCAAACCTGACAGATTCAAACCTGATCAAGATTCTGCTGAAGCTGAAACAGCAAAGACCTTAATTTTCCGGTCAACACTCATAGCAGAGAACAGATCAGGGCATTGCCAGTGGAAACAACAAAGTCCTCATAGTTCTCAAAACATTTTTGGTTCAATATAAACAAAATCTTGTGTCAATAATCAGATATTGTTTATAGATGATTATATATAAAAATTTATATTATT
>NW_008691725.1:0-4536 GCF_000695815.1 Acanthisitta chloris | reverse complement strand
GACAAGATATTCTTTAATTCCTTACACAGTGCAGCAGAGAGATACAACCCAACAAATGCTGGAGTCAAAAATATCATAGGAAACTTCACATTTCTGCTCTTCATAAAGTATTCTTTGTTTCTATCATGGGCTTCTTCCCTCCTTCGGTGTTCCTAAAATAGTGAATTGAGACAGAAGGGTGAAATGTTTTGGATGATTGTGGGGGGGAAAAAGCACAGTTTACATCTACAACAAGTTTCTAGTACAGTCAAAAAGAATTAGATGTTATAATGGATATGAATTAAATTATCAGCAACGAAGCTGAAAAATGCACTGAAGTCATAGTCTTAAGTTACTAGTCTTAGGAAAGACCAAATTTTTCTTGATTTTTGTGTTTAGTGTAACAGATAAAATTTCTTTTGCCTGCCACAATCTGGAGTTGCTGGTAGCACTGCAGAGTGGCATTGTCAGTCTGTCATTAAACAGACTAATCCCTCATTCTACACTAGATCCAGTGAAGTAGTCAGCAGCTGTTTAATTTCAAGTACAGACTTAAATATTTGTTGTACTGAAGCATCTACAAATAGTCCTAATAAAATCAATGAAACTGATAGACAAGTCAGGAATTGCTTACTCATCATGCACAGAAACATCAGAAAATGGCTGAGAAACTGTCTATGTTAAATAGAAGCATTTCTTTCCTAAAGTCTTTTAACATAGTTTGGAAAAAAACCTCATTCATTATTACTAATGAAGAAGAAAGCCACTAAGACCTGGTAAAAAAAAATCTGAAAATATTTGACTTCTCTCTTCTGCCTTCCATGCCAGCCACTTGCACCATCTACAAGGTTGTCCTTATAACATTTCCAGATATTTTTGCTACCAGCAGAGATGCACAGGGTGAAGCTTATCCCCATCAAACAGCCTCCTTCAGAGTTTACCAGTGATGCATTTTAATGTGTTTCTGTCTTTCTAATCAGCTTGGTTGATCTCTGGATTTTTGCATCTTGCACATATATCTACACATTATACTGCAGGTAGTTTATTGAATTTATGAAATTTCTTTACCCTGCTGGACCAGCTGATGAATTTTCTACAGATAATTTTACTGCAGGAAGTTTCATCCATCATTTCCTTACTTATCTCTGGAAGAGAAAGCAATAGTCACAGGGTCTTTGAAAAAAAAAAGGTTTGTGACCTGACCCTATGCCTTCAATGAAAACTAATAATGAATTGATAATAACAGGATTTTTCTTGGGATTATGAGACCTGTCATAGTGTGGGCTGGCAAGAAAGTTCCATTACATAGCTTGACAATGGTGCAATATTGGTTGAACTGATTGTTTCTTCTTCAGCAGCTATAAATCAATAGCATGTGCCCAGACTCATGAAAAAAGTTAAAAATTTTCTGTCGTGAAAAATGATTCAAAGGACTTTTGTTATGTGTTTTCATACATTATTTAAAAATTTTATTTATATTAATTCTTATTATCAAACAATGAGGTATTATCATTTCATGTTCTTTGTATTACAGTCTGCACAACTGCATAATGAAAAGGTAGATACAGAAAGAAACAAATTGTTATTTCCATTCTCCACAGAGCATAATATCCAAATCCAAATATATGCTATTTTACCTGATTGCAAAAATAAGCTGTAGTTTAAAAAATTTCCTCTGACATTTTTCAGTATTAGTTTTCAACAGGCATCTTGGGTTTCTATTTTACATACCTATGCAAAATAGAATGTTCACCTTTTTGCCAGCAATGAAAAATATCTCCAAAATAATACAAAATTAATCCTCTGTGCCACTTTCATGAATCACATGAAACTGCATGCATAGAGCAATATTTTCTGGGATGTCAGAATCTCATTTTGAATGCAAGGAAAGACACTGAAGCAGACTCTGTCTCCCTGCAGCACGAGACTGATCCTTCAGAGGAACCTCAGCCCTGAACAGGGCACCTACCAAGAATACAAATATTTTTCCAGCTCTACCTATACAACAACAACAACAAAAAAAGTAAAACTTTCAGCTTGAAAAGCCTCAAACAAAGCAACAGTCACAAGAACGTTCTGTAATCTTTTGTACAGTAATTCACTGAAAGGTCTATAAATTGCTCATGAAAGAGAAAGAATGAATGGTAAATGAAGCTAAGGTTGTCTTGAGGCAACACCAAGACAACTCCCCTGCTTTGGGGGCTGAACTCTCCAGACTTCATGGTTCAGGTTAATCAGTAAACCTGGAGGCACAAGAATGCAGAATTTGAAGAGAGTTTTAAATCCAATCCTTCCTAGTACTGGAGGTAGTAATGTCCTAAGGTCCTAATTTAGAGCAAAACCAATTTATACAGTCTATCTTCAGACCAGACTTGTTGATTTAACCACACTGTTACTATTACTGAACTGGTCCAGAACTGAGTGATTCCTATAATTTCCTGTAAGAGTTTTGTATTTATTCATCAGTAATTTATAAAGAGTTTTGCCTGTGTCAGGTATTGTCTTTTCACTTAAAAAAAGTTTCTTTGTCCTTCTTGGTGTTTCTCCTGTTCACTCTTATCCCTTCAAATTCAGTTTAACTAACTTAATTTAAACAAATAAAGGTGTTTTAATTAAATACCATACAAAGATATATATATATATCCCATCTTGTCTCTCCTTTCTTTTTTGTTACAGCAGATAAACAGAGCTTTGCTAGTCTCACAGTACTTTTTCCACTCACTTACCAAACTTGTACTAAATTCAGTTTAACTAACTTAATTTAAACAAATAAAGGTGTTTTAATTAAATACCATACAAAGATATATATATATATCCCATCTTGTCTCTCCTTTCTTTTTTGTTACAGCAGATAAACAGAGCTTTGCTAGTTTCACAGTCCTTTTCCCACTCACTTACCAAACTTGTACTCGTTTCCTGAATGTTAGTTTTAATTTTTCTTCATTTTGAAGGACAAGAAACTAAACTTTTGCAGATAAACAAGACCATTTACTTGCACAGCAGTACCACTGCTGAAGTGAGCACAAGTCCATAACAGTGTGAGCTTCACTGAGCACAACTGAGTATGTAACAAGGTGCACTTTTAATACAGCAACATTTACACTATTGAGCATTAGGAAAAAAGGAGTTTGAAGTGGAAAGAGACCTGCATGTTTGTTTTCTGTGTGGGGAGAACATCCTACAAAAAAATAAGGAGACATATTTTTGTTATAGCAAATATTTCAAACAAAAGGTGCAACCATTTACTCAACAAATTGTGCAGAGAAATCTTAGCCTTTGGTTCTCCTTGCTCTGCAGTCACCTTCTGCTTCAGTTTGTACTCTGAAGAATATGTATGAGCACATGTGGAAGTGCATTTATTTGTCACTGTCTAGAGGTGTTCAGAAAATATTTTTGCCTAATGCAAGTACTGCACCTTTGTGTAAAGGCACAACACTGTTTAGTGCTGAGTATTCTGCTGTATGATTTGCATTTTTTATTTTATTCAGAATCACACTCTCTGCATTTTTCCAGTTGGTTTTTTTTTTCCAGCACAGCAAGCAATTTTGATTCTTTGTTTTGCAAACTAAGTCCACTGAGTCATTATATGATATTCCTGCCAAAACTTCTATGCTTTCCTAGTTTAAACAATCTTGCTTCTTCCAAGCCAGACCTTGCAAAGGCCTTTTAGTTATTTTGGGTGTTCTGATCCCTGATACAATCTGTCCTCAAATTAGGTATTCCATGAATCTGAAAGAAATGAATCCTCCTATGAAACTGCTTTGGTTTTTATTCTGAGAGCACAGTATTCTATAAGTCCCTAAAGTGCTGTCTGATCTGTTTTGTTCACTTATCCTAAGCAGTAAAATAAATTTCAGGTGCTACTGAAGTCAATATTTTAAAACACTACCTTAAATGTATTGTTCTTTTCAGCTAAATCTACTTATTTGAACCATTTCAAATTATCTGTTCCACCAAGAATTGCAATGAAATTTAAAGTCACACTTCTCTTTTGGTTTGGTTTTTTGCTTCTGGAGGTTTTTTTTCTGATTTTTTTTCCTCCCTGCAACTTCTTCATTTCAAGTGCTATGAAGGCTTCTTACATGATTAAAAATAACCAAAGAAGAATTAGAGGTTTTGACACAAATTCGAGGAGACTGCTTAAAGCTACAGCTGCTGTAAAGGATGTTAGATGAAAGAGCTTGAGAGAGGAGGAGGATTTGGGCACAAGTTCAGTTCAGTGTCCCCATTCTGCACCATTGTTCTAGTCCCCCAGCCAGTCTGACTATCTGCTCCAAGGCAGCTCAAGACCTCTGCCATTTTCCACACATCTCCTACTACACTGTACATGTTCCAAGTGGGAAAAGAATACACTTCTAGAATAGTCCTCTTTCATGTGATGGTTGATTATGTGCTGCACAGAGGGTCAGGGAACACAGTAAGGTACATAGAATGTATTTAGGGGACATTTACTGTCTGCTAGAGTGGAAAAACTTTGGCAGTGGGAGAACAGATGATAGCCACCCTAGTGCACAGTTGCTTTCTCTGTAGAGCCCAACTAAAAGGAATATTTCCAGA
>NW_008691724.1:12994-25236 GCF_000695815.1 Acanthisitta chloris | reverse complement strand
GGTACTACAAATTATTGTTTATTTCCTCAGTGGAAATTTTCATTTCTGTACGGTTAAGTCCAGACTTTCACAGTCAGACAATCCCTTCAGGAGCTCCACCTCATCAGAGACAGCACCCATGGGCCATCCCCATCTGCAGAAGCCACTACGCTTCTCCTTTTCACCCTCAGTCTGAATGCAAACAGCCGTGCCAGACCGTTTCCTAAAAACCAATTTACTTCACTGATCTCCATGTAGCATCAGTGTAATCTCCAATGGAGTTGATAAACATGAGGTGTCTCTGCCCATCTCTTACCCAACAAGAGCAAAAAGGCCCATGCATTCCTGTGTGGACTTACACAGCACAAAGCCATGAACATTGCCATTAAAAAAGAAAGAAAAGAAAGCAAGTTTTAAAAGGTAAAAGTAAATTCCACTTTTCTGCACTGACGTGCATGGAAAGCACAAAGTGCTCTTTCTCGTAATAGACATCTTTGCAATGCAAAGGAAATAGGAGTAAATAAAACTTCATAATAGTCTGAATTAGAATAAAGGAACAGGTACAAAAAACGTTTCATCAGGCAATGTTCAAGGTGCTTCAAGAGTAATAATCTCGAATCTAAGCATGAGCAAATCACAGAATCACAGTTGGTTTGGGTTGGAAGGACCCTAAAGCTCATCCAGTCCCACCCCTGCCATGGGCAGGGACACCTCCCACCAGCCCAGGTTGCCCCAAGCCTCATCCAACCTGGCCTGGAACACTCCCAGGGATGGAGCAGCCACAGCTTCTCTGGGCAACCTGTGCCAGTGCCTCACAGGGAAGAATTGCTTCCCAATACTCAATTTAAACCTACTCTCTCTCGGTGTGAAGCCATTTCCCCCTGTGCTATGACTCCATGCTCTCGTGACATGTCCCTCCCCAATGTGCAGGCACAGCCTGACCTTTATCCCACAGTTCCATGTGGCATTCTTAAGAGAAAACTAAATTTTATAGACCCTGTGTATCTTTTCTTTCTGTGCTCTACACTTCATCAGCTCACAATACAAACACTGGGCCAAGCACACACTACCAGCTGTGCTCATCTTGCATCTGGTGTTAGTTTTGTACTCTGAAGGCACAAATTAACTGGGAATTTTGCACTTGTGCTTGAGCTTAGAGGTGCAAGGGGCAGAGTCAACTATCTGTGCTATGGCAAGGGACACAAAGAGCAAGACACAACGGTAAGCTACACTTTTCAGCCATAGCATTTCTGGTAATATGTAATCTTAAATATGATAACAAAATTTGCATGGAACTGTCAGTTTAAACACTAAATTACTTGACTGTCCTTACCACTCCTAGAATTGAGAGCTGCTTTGCTATGCCACATACATTAAACATATTCCTCCATAAACACTGGATATAATGCAATAGGTTATAAGCATATATTCCAGACTGTAGGATATTTGCTTCAAAAATGACAAAAATACCTCATGTACCATTCCACACCTCACTTAAAATAAACCCACAACCCTCAAGTCCACTGCCAACTGCACTAAGTCAGCCCAAATGAACTGGAAGACAAACACATCAAACCTACACTGTGAGATGCTGTTTCCACTTGGGACTATTTGTATTGTTGCATTTTTCTGTCTTCTTTGACTGTCCATCTACTGAGACTTCCACATAAGGGCTGGGTCCAAACCATTTATTCTTTTCTTTTAGTTTTGCTGAAATAACTGTTTAGAAAGAGAAAAACAATCATTTACTCACAAGGATTTCAATGGCAAAGAACATTTTTCAGCTGTGTGGTTCAATATTCAATGTCAGGTCACTGATGCCTGACAGTAACACTCAAGAAAACCCCACATTAGATGGATAAATCCACTCTTGCATTCTGGATTGGTTTATACAATACTACAGCTCACATAAATGCTGATCCTGTAGTGATCATTATTAATTATAGTGTCTGATGTAATCAATAATGATCACTACAAGATCCACAGAAGTGTCGAAAGCAGTAAATATCCTCTACAACCTTCTCCTGTCTAGCATCAGCCAAGAGAATTCCCAGAGTTTATTCCACTTGCTTGTTAATAAGCTTAAAACACGATCTGCCTCTCATGAAGGAATGATAGAAACTGCCACCACTTCTGGTGAAAAGAACATCAGTAAGAACTTTGTGTTGTTTTGTCTCTCAAAGCAAACTTAGAGAAAAGCTGAAGGCAAACTCCAATAACTGTTCTAGCAACAACAATTCTGGACAGGACTTGCAATTCTAGAGCTTTAATTTTTGGGGGGAGGAAGGTTAGTTGGGGGGGTTTTTCTGTATTGAGGGTTTCAGTATCACTGATTGCAATCTTTCCAAACCCTGTGGCTAAGTTGCCTCAGTTTAGTCAAAGAAGATGGGTGTCACCCCCAACATTTGACTCCCAGGAGTGTTCTTGGAACACTAAACTCCCTCAAACAGTACTTAAGGCAAAGGTACTATCATTTCCAGTTGGCCAGTGAATTCCCTCTGCTCTAACAAAGACCAACTTGCTCTCCCAGGCATTTGTCACCCACTGCAGCCACACTACATCCTTAAAACAAGATGACTAATTCAGGCCCATCTGGCTAATCTCCCCTGGCTTCCCTTTATAGTCTATGCTCCTTTGGAGATTTACAGAAGGAGCTTAGTATAAACTGCTTCCAATAGAAACTCCTTCTGTATGTACTACAGACATCTCACTAAAATTAACTCACATTCATTTGCACAAACATCTCCCCATCCCTTCCCCTTCTGCTCCAGTACTCCTATGTACCCATATCACTAGTTACCTCCAGGACCTACCCAGGGGCAGCAGAAATCACTGTCTGGTACCTAGTTGCATGGCTCGTTCTTCCCCAGACACCCTGACAGCACGTGTAAAGCTGAGGAGGGCAGAACAGGGGGGTGAGGGCAGGGAAGTGCAGGACGAGGCTACAGAAATGAATACAAAGGGTACCACCTGCTTGCACAGGAAAGAGTATGCTGCACTGTGGCTGAACTTCTATGGAAATTCAAACCCATGCAAATATCTCAATAGTCTCAATTCTGAACACTGAGGCATTTATTCAACTTCACTTTCTATGTGAGCCTCAGGCCTTTTATGGAGAAAGCCTGACAGCAAACACCACTTCAGCCCTTGGCTCTGCTCTCCACCCCTGTGTGGAGGATGTACCTCCTTCCACACCTTTTCCAATTTCTCTCCAACAGCAACCTGTAGGGACAAGATCTCTCTGAAGGCCTCATTGAGGAACACAAGCATATGAACTGAGAGTGATGGCCAGAGCCTGGGTAACTTGGTGAGTCCCAGCCTCCTTCCCAGCTAAAAGCTTTCCCATCTGTGTGTGACAATTCTTCTCACCCACAATATCAACTTTGTGAAGCCCCTGCATGTGCCCACACTGAGGGTGTACAATTTACTCTTGATGCCCCCCTCCCCACATCTCCCACTGAGCTTTTATGCTTCAGCTAAATTGTCAGAGAGCAAAAGTGAGGACACTTAAGTAATTAAGTTTCCAGAGCTCTGTTGGTGAAGCACTACAAAAAGCAAGGCATGCCATGTAAATCCTGTCCTAAACAATTCACAGGTGCTCAATTAAGGCAATATTCTCACCAACACTTTTGTTCAAGTTCCTTTACAGTAATGGCTGTAAACACGTGCAGCAAGGGAGAAGCGGCAAGTCAAACTGAATGAACAGCAGCACAGGATCACTTAGCTACAGATGTGGAAGGAGTGTCAGGAGGGTGTTAGATGTGGTATTGTGTCAAGTGTAAGTGCAAACAGTATCATAATGCATCATTCCACTCCCAAGAGAACTGCTCTGTGCAATTTAACAGCAGTCAAAGAGAATTATTCCTTCCTTTTGTTACTTTTACACAAAAATGTCCAATTCAAAAATGCATTTAAGAGAAAATCCTGAATAAAACTAATAAAATCCTGAATAGCTCTATTTATGCTCAGTAACAACAGCACAACACCACCCATTTCACTGTGTGACTTCTCTTGGGCTTTGGACAAGTCAAAACCTGCTAGTAACTCCCACGGAACTGGGTGAAAACCACTTGGACATTTCTAAGCAGAAAAGAGAGATAATTTCAAAGACTCACCAGTGATCTGAAGCTGTGATTTCATGGACAACCCACTGGATGGTCCTGATCTGGCCCCACTGCCAGCCATAATATGGGTGGGAGCTTGAATCTGGATGAAGAGAGAATGACAACATTTGAATACGCAGAAACTCAGTAATTCATCTGTTTTTTGACATGTGCATCCATTAAAGTGCAAACAAATCCACCGCACTTGTTTTCTCTCTGGTTCCTTTCCCCACAAGACAGCAAATGCTCTACAAAGGGCTCAGTCTCTATGACATGACCTGTAAATATTCAGGTCCTAGGCAAAACTCTTTTGATTTTGTCACTTCAATGTGCCAATTAATGAGTGAATGATGCTCTAATCAGTATGTTGTCTCATGTCTACACCACATGTTTTCATGTCCCAAGTCCTAGGTGAGAAGTTTATCTTCTCATGTCTACTGCTACTTGATTTTAAAAAAACACAGCACAATGCACAAGCACAGAAAAAAGACTGAAAATAAATTCTAAAATTAGAAGGTGAATTTCAAATTTAAAGAAACTGCTGTTTTTTTTCTGGTTTCACCTGGTCAGATCAAGCCTACAGACAGGGACTGTCACTCTCCAAAGCTCTCAAAATTCATAATTTTTGAAACAGGGAAGACAATCTTCAGTCACTGCCCAACCTTCCCTCTTAGCATACCCCAATCCTCAAACCTGATTCCCCAGCACCAAGGCAGCACAGATTCCTACTGCTCTTTTGTTGGGAAAGGTGAAGGTTCCGCGCGGGGAAGCAAGCGGCCGACTCCGTGTGGGTGATACAGCAAGCTCCATCTTTATTGTCCGACAGGCTCTTTTTTATACAGTGCAGAAGCAGGCGTACAATTATCCATCATTTTTAATTGGCTAGGCTCTAAAGATAGCATTCAGGTACTCCCCTTACTCACAGCTGCAGCTGTGAGGCTTATCTCTTGCTTTCCCAGGCTTGGGTGCATTCCTAGCTGTTTTTCTCGAACCTGTTTGTTTCACCCTGAAGGACGAGTTACCCCTGCCATCTGCCATCTGCCGAGCTGAGTTACTCCCTATCTATATATAAGTTACTATCTCCAGAGCCTTGCTTGTACACACTGCATCCCCAGTTACGTTCCCAGGACTGTGTCTGTACGTTCCCAGGGGACTGAGGCCTAGCTCTTTTTGGCCTTCCCCAGGATTATATCCCTGCTCTCTTAGCCATTCTCCAACACTCTTTGAACTTAATTCAGTGTTTGCTTTTGGGGGCAGGAAAAGAATCACAGAATATCCTGAGCTGGAAGGGAGCCACAAGGATCATTAGTCCAACTCCTGTCCTGCCCAGGACACCCCAACAATCCACCCTGAGAGCATTGGCCAAACACTCCTGGAGCTCTGTCTGCCTTGGGGCCATGACCACTGCCCTGGGGAGCTGTTCCAGTGCCCAAACACCTCTGGGGGAAGAACCTTTCCCTAATATCCAGCCTAAACCTCCCCTGAGACAGCTTCAGCCCATTCCCTGGGGTGAAAGTGGGTATCGCCACCTAGTTTCTTTATTGATAGACAGAAGTGAGATTGTGTGCTAGTATATTAAAACCAGACATGACTTTGGAAGTATCCAGCTGTCCCTGTCTCTATCCATTTTTTAAACACTTTCAGCTCAACATCCCTTACCGACTGAACTAGATTTGAACTCCACAGCGTATTACCCATTGGATAATGAATGGGTTATTGAAGACTCCAAACTGCCTGCTGGGTACAACTTCCACACGACTCACTGCATCCCTGTCATACTCTGTTCCCTCCTTTGTGCCACTTCCTTACTGTCTTGTGTGCTCAGAACCTACTGCAAACCATTCCTGCACCGCTGTGTGACCTGTCTCTTGTGAGGCTCAGCTGCCATGGCCCACGGATTGCTAACCAGCACTGTCCAAGCCAGTGCACCCAATGGCAATCCCAGTACAGAGCAAACAGAACCTGTCAGCTCTCAAGCAACTTTCTGCACACATTATTTCCAACAACCAAAGTAACATGTTAGCTTAAGCTGCTGTTATCTGTATCTTGAGTCCCAAGGGCTATAGGTATCAATTTACCAGCTGATAAGCCCACAAGCAGTCTAACCACACGTCTCAGCCTCTGTGTGCCAAGCAAACCATAATTTGTACAAGGAGAGCAGATCTGAACATGGCAGCTTGCTGTTTAAAAGCTGCAATCCAAAGCAAAAGTATCATAGTATGTTCAGGGGTTGGAATAAAGCTTAGAGATCATCCAGCCCCAACCCCTGCCCAGGGCAGGGACACCTCCCACCAGAGCAGGTTGCTCAAGGCTTTAGCCAACCTGGCTGTGAACACTGCCAGGGCTGGGGCAGCCACAGCCTCCCTGGGCAACCTGGGACAGTGTCTCACCACCCTCACAGGGAAAACCTCTGCCTAAGATCTAATCTGAATCTCCCTCTTTCAATGTATCCCCCCATTGCTCCTTGTCCTGTCCCTGCAGCTCCTAACCAAGAATCCCTCTGCAGCTTCCCTGGAGCCCCTTCAGCTCCTGGCAGGTTGCTCTGAGGTCTCCACACAACCTTCTCTTCTCCAGGCTGAACAGCCCCAACTCTCTCAGCCTGTGCTCATAGGGAAGGTGCTCCAGTGCTCTGATCAGCTTTGTGGCCTCCTCTGGACTTGCTCCAGCAGTTCCGTGTCCTTCTGATGTTGGGGACACCAGAACTGTGAGCAGCACTCCAGGTGAGGTGTTACCAGAGCAGAGTAGAAGGGGAGAATCCCCTCCCTCACCTGCTGCCACACTCCTGTGGATGCAGCCCAGGACACAGCTAGGACTTGGTGTGGTTTGGATTGGTTTGGGGTTGGTTTTATTTGTTGTTCTGGTTTCGGTTTGGTTTAAATTACACTCAACTCCTATTGCCATTTCCCCCCACATGCTGCTCTCCACTTCCAAGAAACCTGCCAGGACCTGAACTTTAGGAACATCAGCTGAAAGGTCTGACAGCTGTGACAGAGCAGTGCAATGGGTACTCATAACATGATCAAGGAAGTACAATTTTGTCAGAAATGAACAAGACAACTATCTTCTAGTCATTAAAAATTAACCACAAAATGCTTGTCTCAATTTCCTTGGTGGCTGAATATCTCCTCCCAGGGAGGTCTGGGTTTAGAACATGCTACCAGAATATGTAAATTATTAGATTAATTATGCTCAGCTCTATAAATGCATATCCCATTATTGGTACTCAGGTTTGAACAAACATTGCTTCAAATAAATCTGCCTCACAGTAGGAAACTCTGTCCAGGCATCCTCTTGGTACTGTTCTCTGCCCTCTGGCATGACCCAGTGCTGTTGGGCCAAGCTGCATCATTTTTCTGTGGCATTTTAATCCAATACAGCAAATTTCATCACTCTTCAGGAGTGCAGCCCAGATGCTACCAAGACTTGTGGAAAGAGGAAGGCAGCAAGGAAAGATTCTCATTTATTCTCCCAGGAAATCATGAGAAAGACTGGAGAGAAAAGCAGCTCTCAGTGCTGCTTGGTTAGAGGGAAGAGCTGGGAATGAGCTTCTCACCCCACAAAATCAGGCAGTGCAAACAGAAGAGAAATGCTGTCAAAGGCTTGAGAGATTTTCAGTGTCACACCGAGTCAACTTAGGGTGACTTTATTCAGTAATGATAAAGAACAGACTTAGAGAATAAGGTAATTTAGTAGAAGACAACCAGTTAAGAATGAAGTCCTGTGACTATGCTCTATACACACAGAGCTTGGAAAATGTGCTCTTTATAACGTAAAAAATACTGAAATAATTGCACATTGTTGGCTGCTGTAAACCTTATGTTATGCACAGGTTAAACTGCTCTTTACAGGGAGCAACTCAGAGGGCATTTGCTGCTTCATTAGTGGAGAAAAAATTGCATAATGAAAAGATTTCTTTAACATACCTAATAATTTCAACAATGGTTTGGAAAACCTCTCTGGGTACAAGAATACCCTTTTGGAAAGAGCATAAAATACACAAAGTTTTGATTAAAAAACTCCCTAGAAGATATTTCACATTACATCAGCTACATTTTTTGCAGCAACAGATCTGTAAGTTGTAAACAACTAAAGAGAGATTAGAGCAGATATTTCAGAGAAAGTTGAAAGCCACCTGTTCACATTAATACCAGGCTGAGTGTGAGAGAAATCAAATGGAAATTCTTCCTCTCCTTCCCCCAAAACACTGAAGCCTCTTTTTAACTAAAGAAATGCATATTGTGGACAAGGCTTTTTTTCTCTTAAATGTTAGCTACACAGTGCCAAGGCAGCAACAGCAAGTTTGGCAACTTGTTTAGCAAATTTGCAGTTACTTTAACTGTTCAAGTTTCATCTTTCAAGTAAAAAGTGGTTTGACAAAGTTGGTTTTACTGGTTTACACTTTTTTCCCCACTACGTTTTTAGGCCATGGTCAGGTTTACCTAAAAAGACAGAGAGAAAGGAAGAAACTGCTGAGTAATCAACCAAGGAGAGAACAATAGCCACAGATTATAAGAGTGTTGAGTCCCTGTTGGAAAGGGAAGCAATTATGAGGTTTGCATGGAGGGATATTTATGTAGGGCATGGAAAGAGAGGGTTTAAGAGCAGAGAGCAGCTTGGCTGCACTGGGTGAGCAGCACTGCAGTCACTTACTGCCCGGGCTGTGACATCCAGGCAGTCTGAGCCTACCACGACTGCTGGAATGTAAAATGCATCTGTCTGAACTGGTTTTGGAACAACGTGGAATATATGCTGGGTCTGAAGAGAGCCTGTGCGTTGGGTCACTGAGCTGTGTGCCCCATCTGCCCTGCCATGAGGAACTGCACTCGGGCATGGGAATATTGCCCAGGGAAGTGGTGGAGTCACCACCACTGCAAGTGCTCAAGAGGTGTCTGGAAGATACGGTTTAGGGGTTATGCAGTGACAGGTGAATGCCTGGACGCGATCTCAGAGGTCTCTTCCCACCTTGGTGGCTCTATGACTCTACGCTCTCGGCAGGTCAGAGCCAGCACTGCCCGTGGCACGAGGCACAGCTCCCGGCTGCCTCCACGGTGGGTGAACCAGGGCCACAGCCACCCCCAGAACACAGGGAGATCCTGACTCACAGACAACACCGGAGCCAATTCAAGATGCTGCTAAAAATATATTGGTGGGGAATACAATTTAATCACTTTGGGAAGCAAACCAAGTGACACTGACCTTCAGGGGCTGCAAGGAGGGAAAAGCAAGATACACAAACTGCAAAACAAAGAGGTGCCAACTTCTGTCCTGTCCCTACAATGGACTTACTAAAAAGAAATCCTTGGCACTGAAGTAGACACTTCATCCATTATGTTGTCTTAAAATGGTTTATTTTACTTTTTTTCCTATCTGATCCATGTATACAATATATATATGATCCATTGTACTTCTGGCTCAACACAGAAACCACTGTGACATCTGCTCCCATATCATCCTTTCTGTACCCTTCCAAACATCAGAGTCAGAAGTCACATCTTTAAATCAACAGGTCTAATTCTATGAGTGAGATTATTCTGTTCTCTAGAACTACCACCTTGAATCTTTCTATCGAATCTTTTTCTGCTACAAGTAAACATACCCTGTAGAGAACACAGTGGAGATGTTACACTGAGCTGAGCAAAGAAGAAATGGAAACCTGTGTGTATAAAACAGCAAAACAAAGGTTAAAACGGCTTTTATTGATAACAAAGGACACTTCTTGCAGGACTAAACCTCAGGAATGTTTGTGTCAAGGCCAGGATGCCTCACTCTGATAAGACCCCAGCACAGATGCCTGGCCAGCAAAACAGCCTGTGCTTCAAAGAGGGGAAAGCCAACAGGGTTCTGTCACATCACATATGTAATTCCCTTTCCTCTTAGCCCAACAGGAAAACATACTGTGGCTGTAATGATATAGATATTCCACATAAGGAAAAACAATAGCATTAGCCTTCACTGAGGATTTATGGAGGCTGAAGGAAAGCAGATTCTAAAGCAAAAAGATAAGTGAAAACTAAGTCAACTCCCAAAGGATATAAAATATTTGTCTATGAAGCAGTTTGTTGTCACCAGCAAGAACCCAAAGCAGGATAAACAGCTGGCAGGTACCACTAGTTCCATCCTCTGTGGCTGTTCCACCCCAGTGCATGGAAATGCCCTGATGTCTGGGAGCACACAAGTGTGAGAGAATGAGCAAATGAAATGTAAGTGTGAGTGGGTAAAAGTGAGGCTTTCAAAGCAAATACCACATTCCCTTCCTGTGCCCTCAATGCAACATGAATCATAATCAGTGTAACACATACTGATATCCCACAAGAGCATCAAAAGATGTCTGCCTCACACAGAGATTTGAAATTACAACAGCAAAGACTAAGGAACTACACACTGAGAGCCTCAAACACCTTTTCTAGGAACAATTATTTATGCAATAGTAATCCTCAGTGATCCTCAAAGATCCTCAGTGTTGATTACTTGTTTTTACTAAATATCTACCACTTCAAGAGAGAACTGAACATGGGAAACTCTCTGAACCAAAACTTTCCACACTGGAAATGGTGAAAAACATTTAACCTGACTCCCAGAACAAAGCCACTGCCCAAGGAAAGGTGGAATAAGTCTGGGGACGTTGTGGCTGTACACGCAGTGACATTCACACTGCTCCCTCAGTACCTGGGATCACCAGTGTTCCTTGTGCAAATGGCTCAGGTTAGAAAAACTGGTCTGTCAGCTTCATCCAGCAAAGAAAAATGCTTCCAACCCAAATTAAACTGTCTTCAGGCGTCCCAAGCCAAAGATTTACATCAAAATTACAGGGAATTCAGACATTAGCATTTCTGCCTGTAAAACCTGCACCTCAGCAGAGAGTTCACAGGGCTGTTCTACGCACATGGAGCATTTGATGCTGAATGAAAGAACTGGAAAAAAGACATGGAAAGAACTGAACTGCAATATACAAAATTCAAAGAAAAATAACATGCAATTTGAAATTTTCCCCCTTTCAGCAGTACATTCGTTTCCCAACCACAAGCTGTTCTTAGACTAAACCAGGACAGGACGAAAGGGACAAACAGGAATTGGCACCAGCTCAGATAACTTGCCAATGAATTTCCCTCTTAACCAGGAGGATGTTTGCTTTTGCTAACTTGGAGAGAGGGGAAAGTGTACATGATCATACGCCTTTTGCTTGATTCCAAAAGGCCTGGCAAGAGGAGCCACTGCAGAGAGGTGCACAGGATAATGAAAACCATTTGTGAAAACAAAGAGAGAGTCTATTTTTATTCCAGTCATTTCCTTCTCCTGGTACAATCCATTTCAAAGAGGACAACAATTCATATATGCAAACCACTAAGCTAAAACTGCTTCACTGCTGCCATCTTTGCAACAGAGCAATCCTTGGCTGGGTCTGAAATGCTGCCACTGGAGAACAGCATCCATGAACTTGGCCTTCATGGTAACCCACAGCAGAGAGAATTAAACCAGGAGACAGAGGAGAAGACAGTGAAACTGGAATAGCTGCAACTATCACAAACAGATGTTTATATTGCTGGATTTACCAGTACTAACTGGACACTAACTGGATTAACTCCTGCGTTTGACAAACCACCGCATTTAGGAATTCAGTTTGGCCTTTAAAATTTTAGAATAGCTTTGATGATCATAGTTTCACCACAATACCGCACTGACTCAAAATTACATTTCATCCTGGTGCTTCTGCAATGAGGTTTCAAGAACATTTTCCATGGGAGTTCATGACCAGAACAGTGATAATCAGTGGACTGGAAGGTAAGCAGTTCCCTTGCTACCTGCTAGGCAAGACAAAATGCTTTTCATTCAGGAAATCAAATATTCGAGCCTGTTTCTTCAGAGCCGAAAGCTCCCAGGTGTTATCACAGACTGGCAACACATTCCTAAAGCTAAAGCTCATTTACATAGGTCTGTGCTCTTTTGTCTACTTTGTGACAGGCAAAACTGCTTTCCTGGGACCTCTCCTGGAAGCTTACACTGTCGGTCAGGAGTCTTGATAGTTTCATAGTATGCTAAGGGGTTGGAATGGAGCTCAGAGATCATCCAGCCCCAACCCCTGCCCTGGGCAGGGACACCTCCCACCAGAGCAGGTTGCTCAAGGCTTTAGCCAACCTGGCTGTGAACACTGCCAGGGCTGGG
>NW_008691724.1:0-12847 GCF_000695815.1 Acanthisitta chloris | reverse complement strand
GAGCCCCTTCAGCTCCTGGCAGGTTGCTCTGAGGTCTCCACACAACCTTCTCTTCTCCAGGCTGCACAGCCCCAACTCTCTCAGCCTGTCTCTATAGGGAAGGTGCTCCAGTGCTCTGATCAGCTCTGTGACCTCCTCTGGCCTTGCTCCAACAGTTCCATGTCCTTCTGATGGTGGAGACACCAGAACTGTGTGCAGTACTGCAGTTGGGAGTTTTTCCCACCTGGAAAAACTCCACAGTTTTCTCACTGTTTTTTGTGGTAACTTGCAAGAGAATTTTCTCCAGGGCAAAGCAGACAGTGTGACTAGTTCCAAGCAGTCGCTGTTAAGCTGTGCACTGAGCAGGTACCCAAAAACATTTTGTGCTGTCTGCGAGTGCAGCTGTTCCATAACCACAATCCCCTGCAGCAGCAGCCTTGGTTATGGCTCACCACAGTAACATCCTCCCCTGGCTGCAGAAATCCAGGCATTTGCTTTGGAATTTCCCAGCCCTACTCAAACTTTATCACAGAGGACAACTTTGAGCACTGAAGACACATAATAGTTACAAACAAGAACGAGTTCTGTGCTGTGCCCTGTGAAGCCTCATTTAGCCCTACAGCTGGCTCTGAGGCTGGGAGGCTCCTACAAAGCAAACCTTCCAGTCTGGAGCATCCCAGACAGATACTCACAGTGGTGTTAGCAACAGGTTATTTTAGACCTTCCCATGCCAGTTCATCTTGTGAAGAACTTTACCCCAAGTCCCTTCCTGTCTGTTGCTGTGGGAAGGAGAGAATGTTTCTGGAGCCTCTCTTATCACTGCTTCAGCTGTGTGGTACAGCAGTGAGAGAGAGAGGCATAGAAATCCACAAGCTATAAGCTACTTATTCGTGTTATTCAATTAATTTGTAATTAGGGCAATGAAATAATCTTAATATGATCATCCAGAGCAAAAACATTCAGTCCAAATTTTATGTTATTTCCCCCCCTTTAAGCAAATTTCTTCCTTCTAATCTATTAACTGATGATTGCCTGGAAGAGATAATTCAAATATCAATTATACTGCATTCATTTGAACATAAATTCAAATAAATCAAACTCCCTTTCACTCACCTTTTTGCAGTTTTAAGTTTTTCTGCAATGCAAGAAGCTGATAGAAATAGTCAGGAAAAACACAAATTAACATTTCCATATTTAAACCAAAGACATTTAAGGATGAAAAGCTATTTCACATAAATAATTTTCACTCTGAAACAAAAACAGAACTTGAAAAGAAAGAATACACCATAACCCCCCTAATTTTTTATCTATATGAAAGATATATATTTTATATACCTTTATCTATAAAGTCTATACATCTTTATTTATCTCTCATGGCCTTCCTACACATTTTTTTTTGCTCTGCTGTGCATTTAAGCAAAACATTACCTAAAAATTATCTGAAAGGCACATAAGTGAAGCTGTGTTCCTGAAGGAGCACATGAGGACACAAAGGTATCTTAAAATGAGAACACACTTCTAGGAATTGCTTTCTAATTTTCTCCCAGTTTTCTGTTAATAGAACCTCACAGTAATTTGGGCTGGAAAGGGCCTCTGGAGGTCATCCTATCCGACCGCCTCCCACATCAGGGCCAACAGCAACACGAGCCCAAGCTGCTCCACGTGTCTGCGAAGTCTTCAGTACACTCAACTAGGGGCAAACACCAGGTGTAATAAAGGCATCTTGAATTCAAGTTTCCAGACACAATGAGAGCAAAGTGAGTGGCTCTGTGGCTTTACACAAATCCATCTCCTGTTTTCCTAACACATCCATGTGCACAATGCCCTCCCTTCCAAGCCCTACCCAGCTCCCTGTCACACTGCTGCTAAAGCCTAGCACAGGAAGAAAAATGTATTTCACACGAAAGCTAAAATATCAAGCTTCCTGAAGATGCATTCCTTAGAAATTTTAGTCCTCTCAATATTTGCAGTACTATGGAGAACTAAAGTGAATAAACAAGCGAACTCCAAAGACAACTGCCTCTTCCAACCTAAGAGCTACCTTCCAGTTCAAGCCAACTTCCATCTCCTAAGAGACTGTTCACAGCCCACACAGTTTACCTCTCTCAGGGCTTTATACAAACCATAAATCAAACTGCTGCACTAAACCCACAGGACAAATCTAACAGTTAAACACACCAAGCATTGCATATGACAAGATTCAGCTAGTTACATGATTTAATTCTTAAAAGTACAATCATTTTTCCAATATATTCATTTCACACATCTCTCAACTGAAAGACTGAGAAGAGTTTCCCAGCTAACTCCTCTGGAAGCATTCTCCAGCTCACTCCTTTCCCAAAGCAATGCTGGGTTACTGAATGTAACAACTATTCCTTTAACACCTTGGGATGTGTTACCCTGCACCTGCTATTAATAACAATCCATATAAATACTACCCTTACTATCAATTCAAGTTTCTTTTGGTTTATTTCTTTTCCTTCCTTCTTGAAGACTTTTCCTGCTTCTTCATTTTCTACACTTGTTCATATTGTACACATACCCAGAAAATTAAAAGAACTCCTTTCTAAAAGTTGCATTTAAAAATAGGTCTATTACCCTTCAGCTTGTATTAGCTTATTGTGTCTCTTATGGCTTCTGAGCTTCACTGATGCAATCACTTGCCAGAACAGATCCCTTATTTTGTTCCAGCCTCATTTGCAGCTCCTGTACTGTAATATTCCTAAGAACTCCTTGCCCACCCCTTTCAGAAACACTGCAGCTGACCTGTGTCTGGTTTGGTACAGCATCTCACCTTTGCCAGCTCTGGCAGCCCATGACTTCTCCCTGCATACAAGCCTGGTTGAACTATGAGGCTCCCAGGGCTGGGATCAGTGGGGCACTGCCCAGTTAGAGCTCAGGCACTGGTGCTGGAGTCCAGGGATACTGTTTAACTTCTCCATTTATGACCTGGCCAATGGCACTAAGGTCAGTCTCAGCAAACGTGCTGATGGAACAGAAGTTCCACAAATGAAAGTGCGAAGTTTTGCACCCAGGGAGGAATAAATCCACGTATCAAGGTGTGTCTTTAGGCTGGGGGGCAGAAGGACAGAAAACTCTGCAGGAAACACTGGTGCTGTTGAACATGAACGAGCAATGCTTCCTCACAGCAAAAACAGGGTTACCAGCAACCTGGGCTGCATCAGGAAAAGCATCACCAGCAGAATCAGGAAGGTGATCCCTTGTACTCTAACTCTGGGCTCCCCAAGTCCAGAGTGACACAGGTGTACTGATGTGACAGCAGATAAAGTGATTGGAAGATGGCATACGAGGAGAGGCTAGGATGGTAGGTCTGGCAAAGAGAATGCTCAGGAGGATCTTATCAGTGTGTATCAATACCTGAAGGGGACATGAAGGGTTCAAAAGCTGAAGGCAGGTCTCCCCAGCAGTGCTCAAGGATGGGACAACAGGCAGTGGGCACAAAGGAAAATACAGGAAACTCAACTTAAAACCAGGGGATGGAGTTATTTAACCGTGAGGTGGCTAACAGAGGATAAACTGCCAAGAGAGGTTAAGTCACCATCCTCAGAGACATTCCAAACCTGACAGAACACAATTCTGCCCACACTGACCAGCTCGGCTTGAAGCGCATGGGTTTGGACCACACAATGCTCAAAAGTCTCCTCTACCCTCAATTGTATGATTCCTTGAGTTCCCTAAAACCTCCACAATTCCAGTTGTGCCTGTCCTGTTCTTCCTGCTTGTTTGCTTCAGGTCTCTGTCTTGTAGCAGATTCCTCCTCTAAAGAGACAGCTATCAAGTTGGTTATATAGATTTCTTTCCCCTTTCAGTGCCCAGTGACGGAGTACAGTTTCAGGAGTTTGAACAGAAAGGCACAGACTGCCGAGTCAGCAGTGCACCTTCTTCAGGTTCAGAAATCTTCATCCTAAGCATCACCTACTTGAATTTCTACACCTTTTCCCACATCCCACAATA
Source organism: Acanthisitta chloris (assembly GCF_000695815.1). Lineage (NCBI taxonomy): Eukaryota > Metazoa > Chordata > Aves > Passeriformes > Acanthisittidae > Acanthisitta > Acanthisitta chloris. The sequence goes on along the minus strand of NW_008691724.1, from coordinate 8,893 downwards.
AAATTCAATGCACAGCCTACACTAGGTATTTTTTCTCACTTTCAAAAGCTACTTCCATTTCCCTTATTGCTGCTATTACAACAAAGCAGTACAGTTTAAGTCAAACTTCTACAACACAGCCAGGACTGTACACACCAAAGTGTCAGCCAAATCCAATTACTGACATCAGGTAACATGAAACTGAAAACATGCAGAAATCAAGGCCGAGCTGTACTGTCCCAGCAGAAGGAATGCTGCTGCACACTCACATGCACACTGGTGTCATGGCTTATTTTCTTCTGCCCTGATAAGAAACCTCACAAAACATGCACACATCACAGCTGGGAGCCTGTGGTACCCCGTCGTTATTCATATCACACCAGGGATGGGCAAGTCACTGAGTATCATGCTGGATCCTCTGTTCATTCAAAAAATTTTAAGTTGTTCATACCTTTAGAGATTTCCTTCACTTTAACTCATATGGTGATAACTTACCCAAGCAAATCTGGACAGCTACCAACATGTTTCTCTCCATCTCTCCCTGCTCGGGTCAGCCTTTGTCCCAAACTCTCTCAATCAAGCTAATAAATCCATTTTACATTAAAAACATCCCATGTGTGACAAGTTTAGGCTGGAGCATCACTTAAATCCTGATCCTCCAACAGTTTCTAAGACCTTCTCCTAGGTGTCTAGATCAATGAATCCAAAGAATGGCAGTGGAGTTGCATTTATGACTAAAGCCAAACCAAAATGATGCTCCCAGAAATCCAGTGACATATACCCCAAGTAACTTGACTGTGGAGGTGTAATACAGCCAAGCTGGTAATTTCACATCAATGTGCTCTTCTGCCACCTTCAGCCTTATGATCTTCACATACCTACTAACTTCTCAGTTCCTTTATCTTCCCCTCTCTTATTAGCTCAGAATACTCACATCACCACAGTTCATATTCCTATTTGATGTTGGTTTCCAGTGAAAAAGGTGGAAATCATTAACCTTCAAGAGCAAATTTCACAAACTGCAGAACTTCATGTGACACTCACAGGAAGAGAGATAAAGGACTGATATCAGTAGATATGCTGGAGAACCACTTGAGCTTTAACTGATTTAACTGATTATTTTGTGATCTGGCACCAGAAGAAAACGAATTTATTTTGTATTACAGCTGTTTTTGAAGGCATTGCATTTGAGGTGTCAGTAAGAAACACTCTCTGTTACAAACTCACAAAACACAAGGCCACCACCTTCTGTTTTACCACCACCCTGTATCTCCGGAACAAGTCTCTTCAAAAGCAGTTACACATTCAGTTGCTAACAGAGAACAGCATCTCCACAGGATTTCATCATCTCCAGCCACTATTTTACTTCTTGTTTACAGCTCAGTGCTTCCTTCTACCTATTTCCCCATTCCTTTCTCAGAGCTACATTTCACTATCAGAGGTTTATACACACACTTACTCAAACAAACCTGCAGAAAGCTTTTCACTCTGGGGAATGAAGAAACCCTGAAAGCTTGACCATTAAATTACACAATCACCTGAGTTCATTACTAGGAATGACAACTTCACCCACTGTTACAGTTGTTTTAAGGAATGTTTTTAAAAGTAACCTCTGGAACTGTAAACCCTGAACCAAACCCTGATCTTGTCACCTGGAAGCCTCACATCCAGCAGATGTAACTTCCAAAAGCACAATGCTGGTGTCTGCATTACGCTGAACAGCAGGATATTCTGTGTATACAACACACCTTGTTTAAGTGTTCAACAGTGCTGATGAAAGTTATAAAAGCTCCTCCCCTCTGGGGGTGCAGCAATGCAGAGTCCCAAACACACCTCCACTTCTTTGCTTCCAAGAACACAGACCAAAAGCCAAAGGGAAAGACAAAAAGGCCCATGGAGCTAAGAGCAGAAAGACACTGCTTACAAAAACTATCTTGCTAAACAGATTGCCACTGTAGGTACCTGAGCAAAGCAGACTGCACAGCTCTGCAATTCAGCCTGGCAAAGCTCACCAAAGAAATGATGAATCATTCCCTACTAGCAGGGACACATCTGAAATGTGCTGGTTATTGGAAATCTCTGGAAAGGAAAGCTCTATCACTCACTGCTGGTACCCGCTTTAGCCAAGTAGATGGTGGGAGACGGTCCCTGTTGGTTAACTCTCACTCAGGTGTGAGAACGAGACCTGCTGCTGACAACGCACTGAAATTCTGACAGGTAACTTGTTACCAAGGGTGACTACAAAAACATTGCCCCGTAAGACAAATACACTGCTGCTCTGAATGCTCTCGAGCATTACAAGCAAAGAAACCAGAACTGGAAATCTAGTTTGCAACAAAATGAAGTAACATTCCTGTGTGCTAAAATGCCAGCCAAAAATAAAGGTTGCATCTTTCCAACCTAAATTATTTATTACTGAAGTAAAGCACATAAATCCTAAAGATGTAATGGAAATTAGAATTTCTGGGGAAAAAAAATAGCATTGAGATTACTTAAGTAAACCCTGAGGTATCTGAAAGTGTGCTATGGGTCACTGTCTTTTTTTAAATTACAAACTGCTGCAAGCAATTCTTGAGTTCCAGTGGAATTATCTTTAGGTCTTCTAACTGCAACACAAGTCCATCATCTGCTTCCTAGGAATCTTTTGGAAGTGACCAGACGGCAACACGAAAGCACAGCCAGGAGTGGATAATGCAACAATCCCAACCCTGCAAAACCCAACTCCTTGCTACATTCCAGCTCATGCCTCTCTGAAAAATAAACCAGAAACCGCAGGGGAAATGTGGCTTAGAACTGTACCTCTGTGTCAGTATTCTCAGCACTTCCATTAAACTTGTATTTTCTGTGGCTGCCCTAAAATTCCTTTGCCATTTATGAGAAGATAAAGCTCTCTTCTGAAATCTTGGATTACTCAAGACATTCAACTGCAGTAACAAATTAAATCCTTGAATTAAAGTTTCAGTCTTTACGTCCTGGTTCTTCTGTATGAAGAACAGACAAAACTGCACATCAAATAAAACCAGAGGATGATTAGGTTATAACAATTTCAAGGGACTCACCACGCTGCAGGGATACAGCTGGAAGCCCCCAGGTCTGTGAAGAAGCTCAGAACTGGCTCCTACACTAAAACTTCAGAGAGAGCCAGAGATAAGTGCACAACACACGTCAGCAGTGCAGTTACAGCTATCAGGGGAGTACAGATGGGCAGTTCTCTTCTGGCAGCTTGATACAGCTGAACTGGGCCCACCTTCCTCTTTATGCTCCCCCCAGTCCTTCCTTATCCTTAGTGCCAGTTGTGTGCTAGTGACACTCCCTGACCTGCCTCAAATCAGTCAATCATCAGGGAAGAAGAAAGCCTGAGGCCTGTGATAACTGCAAACAATATTTTTAGATAAAACAGGCATACTTTGCATGCCCTGGTGAAGTATTCCATGCAGAGAGTCATTCAGTGTGAACACACTTACTACACTGCCCATACACACCCTCCTAACTTCCCTGTCTGTCCATGCACTGTGTGGAAACACAAAGGAACTCACACACTGGAGTAAAAGATCAGGCCCATAGGGTTATAGTGCTGTGTAATGACCTTAATCAGCAACACATCCTTCCAGATACAAACCCTGAGTCTGAACCAAGTGAGGTGTTCTGACAATTGTTCTTCTCCACTTTGCTCAGATACTTTTTCTAGTTTGCAATGCATTAGAACCTTCCTGTGTTTGATTGTAAGTCAGGAAAGCAGAAACATAAATCACAGTTAACTATTCTAAAAATATGAAGTGAAATTCCAAGAAGCAAAGAAATCCCAGCTGTGACACAGGCTCTCTCCGAATAGATCCTTTCCCTATTATTACTGTCTGCAAAGTCCTTCCCCTCTCACCTCCCACATCATCCACCCTGAACTGTGAATTTCATTTCACTGGTGTCCTACACTCCAACAGTTCCTTGGGCAGCTCTCAGCCTTCTAAAGACCTTCAGGCTTAGTCTGAAGGCATTTTCACCTCTAATATCACCACCAGGACACTATTATTTTGTCACATCCCAGATGACAGCAAGACTTGACTTAAAGGTTATTTTTTTGCTTTAATAACTCAAACTGTCACTAATGCCAAAGAAGTCTTGTAGTTCTGAAAGACTGATGAGGAGTGGAAATGAAAGGGAAAAGTCATGGTTTGCCAGACCTGACAAGGCTATGTTTATGGCCTTTAAACCATGGAGAATACCTAAACCAGCAGCAATGTCAACAGGTCTGCACACAGAGCACATCTGCCTGCCCAGCCCGGATTTCAGGGCAGGGGTTCAGTACACTGACTCGGTGGTGCACAGGAGAACAGTGAGAACTCCCTGCCTCAGTGACAGCTTATCCACTCGCCTGAACTAGGTTTGGTTCAGGCTCTTGTCTAGTAAATGCAGCACTGCTCTGCAGGTTGGGCATTCTAATATACAGCAAATGCCATGTCTGCAAAAGGCAAATAGATATTCTACTGGTAAACTCAATGTAACATGCACAAAAGGAAACATGGCAATTACCTGCACAGGTGAGGCCTGTGGATCTTAGGTTTTCTGCCATATCTTTAGGTGATTAACATTTTAAAATGGCATTAAAATGCTAGACATGGCCAGCATTCACCTGGAAACACAGGTGGCAGCTGTTTAGTCTGGAGAGCTAGGGAAACTTTTCCAATGTAGAGTGAGGTGGTCAGAGTATCTTCCTTCAGCACTTCCCTTCTCTTTCCTGTTATCACTACACGTGTTGTTCCCTTCAGACAGTGGAATAAGCAGCTGCTCTCAAGACTGCATCACTGATGACAGCACAGCACTGGGTCAATCGCACACATTTCAGAACTGAAGCAGCTCTGTGATCCTTGAACGAGATGTTCTTTTATGTCTCTTCCAACCCAGACCATTCTATGCTCTTGATACAAAATACAAGTCAGTGACACACTGATCCTTTTTACCTTCTCCTGTATTTGATTTGCACTCACTTCCTTTATTAAGTGCCTTTCTCATGCAGGATCACCCAGGAGGTCTGAACTCGGACAGGAGAGGATGTTAAGCTGAAATCTAGCGAAAATAGGCAGCTCACCACTTTCACAGAAGTTGGCAAACATGGTTAAAGATTAGGCCAAATATATTATCACCTCATGAATATTATAATCTATTAATTTTTATGTATGGTTTATGCATTAATTTTATATATTGATATTTTATATATCAAACCATACGTTAATTTAATATTTTTATACACACACATGCATTTTTTATCTAGTCTCTTTACTTAGAGCAATAGGGAGCACACACACACACACTTGTAGAGGCAAGCCCTGTGAAGAGACGTTAATTGGGAGTGATCCACAGGCTCTGACAAGGCAAAGCAAAAGACCTTTAAAGGTGAGGAAACCTTGCACAGAACAAATTCACTTCACCTAGCTCCTTGCAAACAGATCAGACGAGCAGCAGCTCATGGTACTGGCAGAACAATAAAACCAAGGTGTCAGGAAAGCACAAATGTAGTATTTAGAGCAACAGGTCTTAATCCATTCAGGTGTTTCTGAAACCAGCAGAGAGGGACTAAAAACGTGGCTATCTGAGCACTCTAAGTGCTAAGCAAGAGTAGTGATTATTCACATGTAGCTAAAGGACAGCTAGAACTGGGGCCTAGAGCAGGCGCTGAGGGTGGATACTGAGTGACAGATGTCAAAAATTAACACCATCCATGCCTCCATGTCTCAGTCCATCTCTTCACCTTGCTCAGCATTCAGCCAGGATGAGACAAAGCTAAAAAGGGCAGCAAGCTCTGAAAGACCTGCCCAGGCAAAAGTTCCTCCCAGTCACATGAAACTGAAGGAGTCAAAGAACCTATTTTATTTTTAAGTAAATGAACATCCTCCCAGTCACATAATTTATATTCCTGATGGACATTCCCCTACAAATGGCTACCCATTTGATGAACTGATGAACAAATCAGAACCAGATTCCAGACCTGCCTTACTGTCTTTTTCTATTTAAGATCACTTTAAACCTTAACTAATCTTTCTATTCCTTCATATTAAACTTCGAAAAGATTTCTAGGTGTCAGCTAACACCAAGAGAGAAAAACCATGTCTAAAGGCTACCCCTGTGGCCTGTAAAGAACAGAAAACAGAGAGCATGAAGACTTTCTAGAGGCTGATATTAACACACTCCTCTTGAAAGCTCATTATCACGCCCTACAGAATCCAGAGATTGAGACATGCTCGTTTCAGGTACAGATAAGTCACCTAACTTTCACTTCTGGCTTAGAAACAGGGTTCCATACAATAAAACTTTAACAATCCCCCAGAAGAGAACAGGCCTTTCCTTGCTCAGCAACAAGACATTTGAGTCTGTGATCTGAACACAAAAGTGGCAGCAGTTCTGTGCCTGACTGAAACAATAGGCCTCTGCTAGCAGAAGAGTTGAGAATAGCTCAGGCAGGTGGGTGGAAGGAAGGAATTATCAGTGCCTCAATGGGAGGGCAGCAATAAAACTTTTCTTAAAAAAAAATAAAATAAAGGGAACAGCAACATACTGCCAAGTTTGAAAACAGTATCTGAATAACCAGCACAACACGATCTTGCATGGTGTTTCCTCTGAGGGGGGAAAACCCGCTATGCTCCAGGACAGTAAAAACAGAAATTCCAGGCATAGCTTGAGAGCTGCTCCTATGAAACAGGACAATACTTTTGTTGCAATACTTTCACTTCTATTAAGTGTAATTTGCAATTCTTATGAAGAAAAAGATCAATCCTTCAGCTCCAGCAGCTCTGCACTACAGTTAACCCCAGCCCAATCACTTACCGAAAATGCTCAAGTGCTTATTGCTTCACAGAAAAGGGATCAACAACCACCTTTCCCTCTCCAAAATGTGCACACAGAACTAGATCAGGGGACAGTCCAACCAAGGCCAAGAAGCACTGCCTAAGACCTTTACAAACACTCAATTTATGAGACAGTAAAGAGTAACTATCTAGAAAAACAGCAAACTCCCGAGCTCGACTATAATCATGGCCTGTCTGCTTCCTCCTCTGAGGCGAGCACACACTTCAAAGTGCTTCTGCAGCTGGGCAAAGTAAAGGAGCAGCTGAGGCCAACACTCCTCTGGGTTATGCACATGCATTCACTTTCCTTAAGCATGAGGGCACAAAGCAGTTCCTGCAATGACAGGTAAGTGCAGCCTGACAACAACGGGAACATTGCATAACTGGACACCCAGACAGAAAGGCTTAAAAATAAACCAGTGACAGCACTCCCAGCAGCTTGACCATTCCCATCTGCAAGGGGTTTTCTTCTGCTCTAACCCCGCAGACTCTCTGCCTTGCTTTGAAGCAGAAATCAAATTGGTTTTGCTGCACAAGAAGTTCTTCACTACGGCTGAACACATTTATCACTTGGTTTAAACGGCTTAAACTGACAGAAGATGTTTGTTTAGATGCTATCACTGATACTGATAATGCTGTTGAGAAGTGACTTATCTATTTCATGTGCTGCAAAATAGGAGAGAATGAGCTTGTAAATCTCTCACGCAACATATTTAAAGCAGTCTAAGACAACTCTCTGAGAAACAGTGATTAAGTTGAACTCTACAAGGGAAACATTCTACTCTGCTACCTGTCTCCCAGTTCATTAGCTTATTGATTCTGTAACAAACTTCCCCAAACCATTTGAAACTTAGACAAAAGACATCTTCATGTTTCAAGTCTGTTTCACCACAGAAGAAACAAAACTTTCAGAAGGGAGAGGAAACTAAGGGAAGAAAAAGAAGTGATGCTGCTTAAGTAATAAATTCATATAAATAACCTTCTCTCAATCTCTCTTAAACCCCAAAATAACTTTAATCTGTAAGAAGCTTTCAAAGTTAGCACTCCGAAGTCTCAGTTATTTTCCACTGCAACATCATCTTTCCCACGTGCTCTATCAGTTCTTGTTGTAAAGACAAGAACACTCACTTTGGGTCAGAAGGCTACATGTTATCCCAGTGATCACTGGGGGGTGAAGGCATTCCCTGCCGTGATTAAATGTCACCTAAATCACAGCTAAGAATTCACACCAGACCCAGTACAGCTTCAAACAGCTGCAGCAAAGAGCAATGTAACTGTAATTAAATTAGAACTCCTTTGGACTTTTGCTGTAAGAAGACAGAAAAGAAACTGCAATTAGCTTCTTTTTTCCAGAGATGTTTTTAAGCATTAAAATCCTCAGAAGACAGTTTACAGGTCATGTTTCATGATTAAACCTGTGCCTTTTGTCAGGTAAATATGAGCTGGATCTCTTGTCACTCTCTCCACACACACTGTCTTCTACAAATCCCAGTCTGGTTGCTCACCGGTCCTCTCTGAAAGGGCTGATTGGTAGAGCAGCAGAGACCAAGCAAAGCAGCGAGGAGCTCACAAAAATAAGCAGCAATGTGTATCACAGAATCACAGAATTTTAGGGGCTGGAACGGACCTTAGACATCATCCAGTCCCAACCATTGCCCTGGGCAGGGACACCTCCCACCAGAGCAAGTTGCTCAAGGCTTTAGCCAACCTGGCTGTGAACACTGCCAGGGTTGGTGCAGCCACAGCCTCCCTGGGCAACCTGGGACAGTGTCTCACCACTCTCACAGGGAAAACTTCTGCCTAATCACTCATCTAAATTTCCCTCTTTGAATTTCTCCCCATTGCTCCTTGTCCTGTCCCTGCAGATCCTAACCAAGAGTCCCTCAAGGGCAGTGTAAAACACTCTGATTTCTGACTTGTTTAGTTCTATCCAAGCTACAGAGATAAGTTTCTCTGCGGATACTTCCTGCAGCGCCAGGGGTGAAGGATGTCACACCGCACATACCCCAGGAGCTGCACCCACCCCCTGCGCATCACACACCGCCGAGTCCTTCTGCCAACCCAACAGCACAAATTAC
>NW_008691723.1:14151-21244 GCF_000695815.1 Acanthisitta chloris | reverse complement strand
GGCTGAGGTTAAACCACGACACCTGCTTTCTTTCACAGCACCCATGTCCCCCTTAGCCACACTTTCTGCAGGTCTGTAAATAATCCACAGCATCAGATGTTAAATCCTGCTTCTTCTAAAGCACAGAAATTTCAGCTTTGGATTTGTGATGAGTTTAAGTAAGCAACAGTTTCCTAAATTTTCTGAGGTTAGCAATCAAGGCTGTAAGACAGAGAGGTAAATGAAGTAGTTGACAGACCACTGAGAAGGAGGCTTGAATGGAATCAACTGGCTGTTCAGTGCCTCAGGGAAGGAGACTCTTGGTTTGCACAGGTGTTCTGGCTGGGACTCTCAAGAGGATGTGTGATGACTTCCCACCTTTTTAATACTTTGGGCATCACAGTCCGAGCTCTATCTCCAAGACCTTCTTTTTCTTGAGCTGACTGTCAGAGTCCAACCTACTGATCTGGCTGTCAGTCAACTCACACAAACATCCCAAGCAGTTCTCCCTGTACAGTAATCAGAACCAGCTTCAGCTTAAGACCACCAAGTGAGAGAAACAACTAACCACAAATACTAACCTAAGAACAGAGTCCTTTAAATGCCAACCCTCCCTCTCTGACAGATCACAAGAAATTCAGCAGGCTTTAGAGAAATTTGCATTACTAAAAGCAAGGGTGCCTTGCTTTGTTTTTAAATAAGCATTTCATTTTTCTCTGTGCAGTGAGAGAGGCTCCACATAAATATATCAATAAATAGATACCTTAAAAATACAACCAAATCAGTTAAGGAAGCAGCACACATTTCTCCTGAACAACTAGCAATGAAAAGTGTTTTATGCTAATTGGGCTTTTTAAAACACTATTTTATTTCTTTCCTCTGTTTCTCCATCCCTCTTCAAATAACCTCTGAGCCCCCTGTGGCACTGTCCTGTTCTGAATTTGTCCAGTTATGTGGGAGGCAAGTATTTTTCTGGTCTGTTTGCACCACAGACAGCATTGGGAGGATCAGGCCAATTTGAGGCTCTCACAGCACTGCCATGGCAAAGCAGATCACAAATTGCCAGTACAAGCTAACTGTGCTTCTTGCTGTTGTTTAAGGATTTTATTCTGATTGAAAGGTGGTAGAGGCAAATGAGAATAGAGCATTTCTGCTGATGTCAGTAGAGTTTGTGTCAGTGCTTCACTGGGCATAGAGACAGCTCCAATCTCACACTTGGAAGACTTTCTTTGAGCAGCATGGGCAAACGTGCTACTCAGACACCTGCAATTTAATAAGATTAGCTCTTACTAATATAAGACAGTTCCTTTTCTTTATAAAAATTCACCATAGGAAATTAGCATATTACAAAATTTTGTGTTGATTTGTTTTTCAGCTGATGAGGAACTGGACATGGCACAAGACACCAGAAAGGTCTTTCCTAATCACCATGGCCAGTGGAAGAAACCCAGGAGATCTGGACAAAAAGAGAACAAATACAAGAACTCAAGGGCAGTTAAGGGAGTTTCACGTCTCAGGAAGCAAGCCTAAACCCAGTACTCAGCTCTGCAGGATTAAAAATAACCAGCTGTAGATAAATACCACAGAGAAAAACAAAACGGAAAGAAATTAGTGCCGTGCCACTAATGAAACAGCTGCTGCCATTCAAAAAGTTCTTGTAACTGTTCTGCTTTCTCACATGAGGCCAAGTAAGGGGTACTTTGTGCAACTCAGAAGAGACCAGAGATCCTTCTGCAGTGACCTGTATGGGATCCCTTACATGACACAGGACTTGGGGGGAGGGACAGCAACTTGCTCACAAGCCCTTCCCTGGCCTACCAAGAAGAAAGCTGCATAATGAGTTCCTGAGTGAGCTGAGCTGGCGTACACAAGGCAGGCAGCCTTATTAAATTGAAGATGCATAAACAGAAAGCTATATCAAGCACTGACATCCAGGAAATTGAAAAGGGTGATGAAGGGGAACTGACATTTTTTATTAGCTTGTACACTCTGGGAAAGATTGTGGATTTTGTAAAGCATACTTTCCACAGAATTTGGAAGCAAAATATAACAGTAATGGGAAACAAAAGGACTTCACTCTGCTGACTGACCATGCCAAATTTTGGAACCATGAAAATACTCAGTCAGTATTCTGTAAAACAGTTAATATTCTACTTCAAGGACAAACAGATGATTTTTCAAATAAAAACTGCATAAGCATGGAGCTTTCTTTTTTGTGTGTGTGTCAATTGTCACACATTTTAAAAAAAATTAATTCTTCCCTCCTGCTTCCCCTAGCTGTAGATATACAATTTTTAGTGCATCTCAGATTGGCTGTGGCAGATGGCCCACAAAATGCAACTCAGACCGCTTGAAAGTACTATTGCCTTTTGGCTTCTCTGATTCTGACTCTCAAATTTAAACCTAAACTGATGAAGAATGAGAAGTGATTATCATTACTGTCCCCTGATGTTTACTGTCCCTGTCTGCTAGCGATTGCTGTCTGCAATTACCTTACATTAAAGGTGTTTGTCATCACACATCCTGCAAGCACAGAGTGGATAATGCCTTGTCTGAAATTATGTATGAGTTTGCACAACTTCAGTTCTCATAGACTTTTAAGAACTCCTTGGAATCATTTTACAAAAAGACTTATGAGACCATAACCACAGGTTTAAGAAACACTGCAATTCATGAAAACTTACGAGATGAAAATATGAGTCAAACAGCAAGTACCTTTACTATACATAACAGTCCTCTTCCATTTTAATACTAGTCTATTTTAAAAAAGACATAATTCATCACACTGGTTTACATCTCTGCAAATAACACAGAATACATTGCATTGAACAGGTGAGGAGCCAATTGTCTGTTCCTTGGAAAGAGCTACCTGTACATTTGTGTACTGAAAGTAGAGGTTAGTATGCTTAAATGCAAGTATCTCCAATTTGATCTATGGTCTCTATTTAGGTTTCCAAAAGAATTACCTATGTTTGAAAGTGCAGAGTAGTTTGTAGTTCTATTTGAAATCAACAGAAGATGCAGGGTGGAAAAAGCCAGGCATTTATTCAGAAGTCATAGCATTAACATGGTATCAACATGCTTGATATTAACAGCACAAGCTAAACACAAGATAGACATACAGACTTTGACTTCAAAGGAAGCAACCCTCTAAGAGAATCACAGCAAAACCTGGAAGAGCAAAGACAGTAAAACCAGTTTATCTCAGCCAGTTGGCACAGGAATCTGCAGTTCAATTGCAGGGCTCCCCACCTTCAGCTGGCAGTTCACTTCAGATACCCATTAACAGGCTTTTTGTGTGTGTCATGATGCCCCAGAAGTGCTTTCCCAATATTCTGCAATCAAAAGGCAGAAGATGCTTTCCTTCATATTTCACTATTTGTATAAGCTTGTTTTTACCACCAGTAAGAGAAAATCATGCGGTCCTTTGGTTCTTAAATGTCAGAAATGTCACCTGACTAGCAAGAAAGGCAATGTGTTTCAGAGAGTAAAAGGAAAGAGCACTCCAAAGGCAGCTCTCAAATAGGAAATCACAATAGTTCCCTATTAAATACCTGTTCAGTGGACCTTACATTCATAGCTACTTGGGACATTGAGGAACACCTGCTCCCTGGCATCTCTCATATCTGGACTTCTAAGTTGCCTGGCACAGCTAGTACAATGTAGTCCAAAGCAGTGTACACTTTCTTTACACCCAGTACATCCAGACTGTGAAGGCAGAGTATCAAAAGGTCTTAATATTGGCCTACTCATACTTCTAGTGAAATCCACTCTTGTACTTTCACCACTGAGCAAACAAAACAATGCTCCTCTCATTGAAAGATCCATCACAGTTCCATGAAAGCAATGATGGAAAATAATATGCTCTATTTCCTTTTTAGTGCTTCTAAGCTTAGGCCTATGTCATTACATAAAGTACTTCAGGCTCACTAAAAAACCCAGGACAGTTAATACACAGTGTCAGAAGTGTATCTTATATAAAGGCTTATGTGACAGAGCTTGAGACACCAAGGTGTAACACAACAAGATTCTTAAGGACTTAACTCATACAGCTATGATTAACAGAGATAAAAGGGTCTGTTACACAGTTTCCTCAGTGTTCGTGCTCCTGTAGGTTGTGATGTCACAGGTCAAACACACCACACGCAGTAGAGATCCAGAAGTTAAAGCAAGCTACAATACAGTATCCAAGGAGAGAGATCTGAAAGTTTGACTCTAATGACCCAACTCTGCCAACAGCTGTCTCACCTTGAAAAACCACAGTACAGACTCAATGTGTCTGACATACTGGGCTCCTGCCATGACTCTGCTCTATACCCTCCCAAGGTATGTTGCCATTTGCTATTTAAGTGTCTGACAATTTCCACAGAATCAGCTGGTGCAGATCCTTGCAACTCACAGGATGTACTGCCAACTGATCCAGCATCCTGTGCTATGGAACAACTCCTGTCTCCCTGCATAATCATTAGGTAATAAACCTTTGCTTTCTAAGTAGACCAGCAGTTTTGAAGGGAAAAAGAGTGCATTGTTCAGCCACACCAGTGAAACTACTGTTTATCTGAGTACATAAACCACTCTGATATTGATATCTTTAAAGAAAACCTTTCAGTACTGCCTGAATTTAACTCATTTATCTTCTTTTATTAACTACAATCTACAAAATCATTTGCAGGGAAGTTGAGACAGCTGCAGCAAAGAATCTTTCTCCATTTAAGAAGGATGTTGCCTTAAAGCAGTGCTCTGGGATACTTATCACATGTTAATTGCAACACACACACAACTCCAAAGACCCATTCACCCACCACCCAAGAAAAGACAGATCAAGACCACACGTAAAAATACAGAATTAAAAGTTTTAGCAAAGCTTACCACTACACAAAATTTTGTGAATTTCACAAAATGTCTGAGAATGTAGAGATCTGAAATGCCAAGAAGTGATATCACTCTTTAACAGCACTTAACTGTGAATGGTGGTATGGATACTAAAGATAATCTGTATCGATACACTGGGTGCCTGTGCCACAACTGTTTATTAAGCTGTAATTGTTCACATGTAGGAGGATCTGACATTCAAGACTAAGTAACGTAACAAAAATCCTCAGGCCTTGTTGTTTTCAGTTCCATCACTGAATAGCATCAAGAAGTATCTCTGTTTTCATGCCACCAGTGTGAAACACATCATGGTATCCTATATAATTCCTCCAAAGAAAAAAGAAACCCCACAATAGAGGCAAGTCTTTCTCTAGACAAATTATAAACCAGTAATTGCAAGGAAACAATGTCTTCAATTAGTTACCACTGAAGAGTTCTGTCTTCCTGTCACTAGCAATAACATGAAGCTAGGATTCCACTCCATCTACAACCAGTAAGCATGTTTAAAACCTTCCTGCCTATGACTGCTTCCTCTCCACTTCCCAGAACAGAATTTAAAGTCTCAGCATTTAAGTTGAAAAGGTACAGAGAAAGATGACAAAATGATAAAAGATTGTGGAATAGCTTTTGGCTGGGGAATGACTGAAGTGAACAACTGTTAGGTGTCTGTTCTAGTCCCTGCGGTGATGCTGTCAAACGTGATGTTCAAAAGACATTAAAAGCTATTTTGGTTGTTTTTTTCTTAAGACACACAGAATGGCTCAAATGCCAGCCAGAGGAAATTTTAAAAAAACAATTAGCCAAAAATCCAGAGGCGGAGAAATATGAAAGACTGATAGACCAGTAAGTCTTTGAAAATTGCTGAAAGCTGGAAGAATATTTGGGAAAGTACTACTTTCTGGTACAGCACTTATACTTACACACAGCCCTAGGCAACTACCAGTAGCCTCCGAGACAGGGATCTGCGAAAGTTAGTCACTTAGCCTGGCCCAGTGCAGCCACTCCTATATACTTACCTTCAAAACCTCTGGTAGGATTTGCTTCATGCCAAACAGAGTAATTTAACACTACAGGAATCGTCAGCATTTCTAATGCTTGTAATTTTTACTATTACTACACCAAGTATCTTCTTTTCAAGTGCAATATAAAAACCCCAAACAACTGAGCAGCCTGAAAATCAGAAGTTTCAAACCTTCCAGATGTGCAGTCAGTTCAACAGTGTGTGATACCAGCTGCTCCAAGCAGCCTATTTCCATGGTTAACGTGCCTAAAATCTGAGAAGCTCCCACTGCATCCTGGCCAAGGGTACAGCTGTTGTTCTGATCACTATTAAATCCCACAGACTATGACATCTGACATAGTATTTATTTTATTCCATCTGTGACCAAACTAGAAGTTGCGATTCAGCTAGATTGTCAAATAGAAGAATACTTTAAGAAACACTTTGTACAGCAGTTGCTCATCACTTTGAGGAATAAACCTTTTAAGTTTGCCATCAGAGTTGCATGCTTGTACTTTATGAAACCTTTATCTAGGAAACAATCTGTAGAACAACTCTAACACTTATTCTGTACCCTTAGGTGGCCATGATTAAATACTTCTGTGCAGGACCCATATGACTCACTTTTCTAAGTATTAAAGGAGAATTAATTACTGAAATACCTTCTCATTAAATGGGTCTGTAACAGTGTTTGAAATTTCCCACATATTAAAAACTTGGCCTGTGAAGGGCCTTGAGAACAATTCCTTTTGTTGCATGTTGTTGTTTTTGCTATAGATATATCAGATATAAAAAAGTAACAATGAAAAAATCATCAGAAATGCACAACATTTCAGAACATTTGAATAATTATATGCAACCAGAGTCTGTAAAATTTGACTATTTTTCGGACTGATCACACTTGGGGCTTACGTTTTTCTCCAAGACAATGGTTGTTTAATTAGTACATGTTTAATCAATGGAAGTGACAACTGTGCACAAGCTATGCTGACCTGAAAATGCTATTAATCTTTCACTGACAAAAGGTTCTGATTAATATTTGAAAACAGTATCTCTCGGTGAAAATATTGTTTCAAGAATATTGTATTTGCAGTTTTAAGGATTAAATAAAATTGCAATAAACCCAATATTAATCTAGTGTCTAATCAGAATGACCCAAATCAATAAGGAATTCAATATGCTTTCCTCCTCCCAAACAAGATCTGCAACTAATACCATGCCATATGAAAAATACCCTAATGA
>NW_008691723.1:4471-14133 GCF_000695815.1 Acanthisitta chloris | reverse complement strand
GGAAAATCTGCTAAGACATCCCTCTAAATGCACGTGTGTCCAGTCTGACCTACACCTACATATCCCAAACTTGCCACTTCCTCAACAACTTCCCTATTTACGTACAGTGTTGTGGCAGTGTTCTAATGTTATCAGGCTGCATGGGGTTCTCTTCCCCTTTTTGAAAGGCAGCACACCCCTTGTTTTGAAGAAAAGCAGGTAAGACTGCTAACTGCTGTTTTTCTGGGTAATGTGCACATAGAAATGGCCATATGCACATAGAAATCAGCACCTCAGTTACTGTTGTCTTATGTTACCCAAATTACACGAAGCCCAAACTAACAGGGACTTCTGTTACACAAGCATGCTGACAGATGGCAGCCATCTAAACTGAGAATAGCACCAAAAATACATTGCTCAGTAGTGAACAAGAATGTAGCGAGAAGTTTTAGATTTGTTTTGTTATCTGAAGACCATAAAACATCCTAACTCAATGAACTCGGCAGAACCAATTGCAGACTGAGGGGCATTTTAACTTGTGCTGTGATGTCCAAATCTCCTCTGTTTTGGCATCCGAAGATTTCTTCTCTAAACTACAGAAAGCAGGATGTTTCCTGGAAGATGTCTAAAAGACACTGACACTTCAGCATCAGAGGCCAGGTGACAGTGCCACCCCTCTGGCAGCCCTGCAGACCACTTGCATTAACTCCTGCTTTTCAAGGTTCTGTGACCTCTAGAATTGCAGTTCTCCTAAGTAATTTGTTCACTTTAAATGTCCTCCAAGCTAATGTCTGAGTGCGAAAAGTCATACAGAGAATAAACAACTTTATTTTATAACAGAATTACAGAAAGCAAAATATCACTTAATACAACTTCAAGCTGCTATAAATCTAATTTGGCATTTTAACTATACACAGAATCGACAGCAAAAAAACCCCAAACAAACAACCCCCCCTGCAAGAACAAATTAAAAATAAACCCCAATATAATTAACAGGTTTTCTCAATGGCAGTCTCAACTGATGGTACTCTTATTACTTTATGAATGGAGTCCATCTTACACTTTTACTCAGCATCCTAAAAACCTGCATTAACCATTAGAGGAAGCATGTGAAACGAATACCTTCTCAGTAACAGAAATGTCAGTTCTAACATGGAGACAGTGAGGTTTAATAGCAAGCATTCTACACACGTACTCAAATAATGGAAGTATAGAAGTTGGGACACAGTAAGAAAAAAAGCACTACGGTTTTAAGCTGCCTAGATCATCTCTTGTTGGAAGAAGAGAAAGATATTTTGTTCTTCCTTCTTTCCTTATCTGGAATGCTGCAGACAGCAAAAAGTCTGCAATAAGTTGAGCATTGGCACCAAAGTGCAAAAAGAACACAGTGCTCAGTCAAAAGAAACGTGTCTGCAACTCCTTCTCCTCTATAGACTGCCACACCATCTCTGCTCCACAGAGAGGAGAACCTTAGAACAGAAAGAGTTACAGAAATATCAGTATAAAATTTATCCAAAGAAATATATTTTTTCAAATTTTAGGAAATGTAGTATTTTTATAAAAAACTTTGTTATGTGATATCATATATTTACCTGAATAATCTGAAAAAAAAAACTTCTGTAAATTACTCCAGTAAGAGATTTCACTTGAAATATTTGAAAAAACCCTACATCTAAATTAGTAAAGATCTCCCTTCCTGCACAATTACCACCTGCTCCAGTGAACAATGCTTTCCAGGCTTCCTTTGTTCACTTTCATATAATTCAGAATCAGTTTCAAAAATACAAGTATTTGTGCAAAAGAAGATCATACCCTCTAAAACTTCGTTTAAAAAAATTTCTCTAAGATTGTTAAGAAGTGGTTATAAAAAATAAACAAGAAAGATTGTAAGGGAATATAGACCAAAGACGTTAAAATGGAGTTTGGTATTGGCATTTAAGTGGTGAACATCTGGTCATCGCTGCTAGGCTTGGTGAATTCGGTAGAGTAGTGATGACTTGGAATGATTATAGCTCTTCGTGGTCAGTATTATTTGTACTTCTGGAAGAAAAAACAAGGTGGAAGGTTATATAAGCATTCGTACCAGATACTATGTGAATGTCACATCAAAAAGTAATCTTTTCTATACAGTTTTTTTTTGGCGGGAGGTTATTTAATAAAAAAAAGTTGCATTAACTAAAACCTCCTTCAATCGTGAGGCAAACTGTAGTACAGTTTCTCCAAGCACTCATCTTGCTTTAGCATATATTTTCCTTCCCCAAAATTCTCATGTTATTTTAACAGTCACCTCTTGCACAGATTACTGAAAATTTTAATCCACCACCTGATGCATTAATAAAACATGAAGGTACTTGCTCAATTTAGCAATCCCTCAGAATCAGAATGTAGTATCTTTCACTTTTATTAGAGAAAACAAATATACAAAAACAATACTGCTGTAGTCATCCGGATAGAGCTTTTATCACCTTAGAAACAACTATTCAAAATTCCTGGCATGATTCCACTGCCTCAGCACAATTGTCTAGAGCTGTTTCTGCAGTCCCACCTGCCCTTCAGTTGCTCCTACAGGAGAGCAAAGGGCTCTTGACTGATACTCAAGGCACTTCAGGTGGCCTGTATTTGTTTAGACAACAAAGGATTTTCCTTAATGTTTAATTGAAAGGCGTCATCAGTCAAACAAGTCCCCAGGTCTCGGATTCAAAAGCAGCAGCAGCATTGTGAAATGTCCTCTTTTATTCTCCCACAGACCACGAGCCTATAACACAATTGGCAAACTCAGACAAGAACTTCTGACACACCCCAATACACTGCAAACACCATTCCACAATATATATGTTTCTCAAAAATGCATACAATCCCACCCTGGGACGATGGAAGGAATTCTTTGAATGCTTTTTTTCCCAAATAGAATGTTTACAAAGCAGTTAAGTATTTGATGAAGGAACAGAATCAACTTTGCATCTGGTCACTAATGTAGAAACGTGGTACAAACCTGCCAAGATTATTTTAACTCCCATGATACAGTCCCTTCTAGAAATATATTGTAATTACTTCTGTGGGACAGATCATGTTCAACACTGATTTGAAAGATACTTTTCTGGATTAAGGTAGCATGAAGAAACTGGCACATTCCACATGCATGTAACAGAAGAGGCAATCCCTGCTCCCAAGAGACAGTGAACATTATCAAAACCACAGGCATTACCCTTGCTACAAACAGCTCTCAGAAGTGGTATGGATTTTTCCAAGCCTCTTGGAGCATTTATGTGACATGGGGATTCATCCACACCCCTCATCTCACAGTTCAGTGCAGTTCCATGTCCTCTCCTGTGCTTTCAAAACAAAGCTGGAGCATACATGCTAGACCCATTTTTTGTGTCACTAAGCAACAAATCTATAAAACAAAACCAACTGAACACTGAAATAAAGGTGCAGTGAAAAAACAGATTTGTGCAGTGTTCCTAATTTTTGGTGCTTTTCCTCAATCCTCCCTCACAACCCCCCTCCACCTTAGTTACTTCCACAGTTCCTAGCATTATCTAATACTATAAATGCTACAACATTAATACCCAGGTGAGTGTTGACCTAGCACTTCCAAACTTGATCCATGTTATTTTCCTGGTTTGTACATTTATGAATAAAAATTATTCATTTCTTTTTCAAACACACAACAATCTGACCAAACCTGAAGAAATTTTCTAGAGGCAGCTCAGAATTAGTTAAGCCATGATTTATACCCCAGAAAATGATGTAAATTTGCATGCTCAAAAACCTCCAATTTCTCAGCAAGCTCAAGAGGAAAACTGGCCAGAAGGTACTGTCTAAACACACAGGATCAAAACAAACATTGTAGTTCTAGCACAATTTATATGAGGTCAGGAAAGACAACTGGAACCCCTTTGACAGAGAAGGTGGACAAACTTGCTGCCTGCAGGCAGAGGGCAGGTGTTCTACTCTGACCCTCATGGACTTCTCCATGGTATTTAACACTGCTACTCTATGGAGTGCTGCAGCTAGCAGGAGCTCAGGATAAAGTCCCAGAAGGGCAGGTATGTGCAGTGATGAGACTCAACAATTCTACCAGCAGAAGAGAAAAAAAATCTCTTCCCAGTACCTCACAACATGCAGTCTCTAACTGACCATATACATGTCAACAGCTGGCAATGTATATTAGCTCTCCCTCCACTCCGATCAGGATGTTAAAGAAAAGAGACACTTGTGGGTAGATGAAATAAAGCAAGGCTTTAGTCTATGTCTTTCAGCTGAAGATATGCATCTGTGATCAGACTAGTTCAGGAAGACTGCAATTCCTTGATAATGGTCATCTTTCATGGAACAGCATTCAACAGATCCACTTTATATCCTCTCAAACTTGATAGATGTAGTTTTCTCTTCTGGACCCCAGAAGTGATACTCAACAGTGAAATCTTCAGCTCTTGGGAAACTCCAGCACAAGAATTATACAGATCTTTCCAACATGACAAAGTATCAGGATTATGTGAAAGGCATCCTCATTTCTTTATGGTAGTCTTCATCAGATTTGGAATCAAGACAGTGTCTCATTTTTCATATATTCCTGGCACTTCATGACTGTGCTCATGAAGTCTCCTAAAGCTGCAGGATGAAATTTGTAACAGGCAGCTTCCTCTGGTAAAAAGCTTCACTTGATCCTAAGGGAATGTATGCCTGCACTGAAACTAGAAGTCTTTTTTCCAAGGGCCAGAACCACCACTGCATAAATATACCAAACTGAAGAAATCAGAATCATGACTACTTTTGTTTCTTCAGAAAGTACAAAATTGATTTCTTTTACCTTGTCTCCCCCTAAATTAACATTAATCAAAATGCATATTAAAGGCTTGAAGTTATACTAAAACAATTTTCCCTTTTGAGATGTTCCAGTAACACCTCTGGTCCTCTAGCTAAATACAGAGACTCTCCAGTTAAAAAAAAAAAATCAGAAGGCTCCTAACAAAGACTTAAACCATTGCTTTTGTAACTTCATTTCTTTTTAAATCTCTCCCACTGTTATTTAACCATTCCCCATAAAATCTTTTTCTTGAACCTGAATCTACAGTGAACAAAACCACCAAGTTCAGAAAAACCTAATGCTTGAGTCTCCTATCAACAGTGTGACCAGCAAAGGAAATCTGAAGCTCTGCACCCCAAAATGGTTACTGATCTTTTAGACATTAGCCTATAACAAGTGCAATTGCAGATTTATTCAGTGTTCTACTGAATACATGAAGCAGAGCAGTTTTGTGGGGTTTTTTGGTTTTTTTTCTTCTTTCTAGAAAGGAAGGCCTAATAAACTGATATTCCTTCACATAAGTCTTTCAACTGATAAAAGGCTTCAAAACTTGAGCTTGCAATGCATTTACCTTCTTGCCTGGGAAAATGATAAAAAGCTCAGATATTTCAGTGTGTTCAGGATTAAGAATTAGTTGCCTGAACTAAAATGTCCTTTCACTGCTGAGAACCACACGGTCTTCCCACTAAACAAGCAAGATGTAAGGCAAGGACTGTAATTGTCTAGGTAAACAGAGAAATGTGACACATCTTTCATGTTTTGCAGAAAACCCCCAAATTCACTTCCATATAAACTACAACAAGTTGACCCAACATCACAGGAAATGCCATGAGAGTACTGTGACAAAACTGGGAGACACATATAGCAACATTTGCAACTAAAATTAATGTCAGATTGGACTTAAGATAAAAATTCCTACACTAACAGTCTTGTATTAGTGCCTGTTTCAACTTGCCCTTTTGAGACAGCATATCTCAAAGATGCACCATATTTTTCAAGTCTTTTATTACTGAACTCAACAGAAAACTGATGCTACATTTTCCTCTGTTAATTATACACATAAGCTTACCTGAAGTATTTGCTTGAGGGCATTTTTGATTTTACTCTTCATCTTCCTCAGCAAGTTCAGTTTCTTTGTGCACCACCACTCTTGTCACAGACATGTCAGGGTGCAGTTCTTTGGCTTCTTTGATTGCCTGTGCCAGGGCCTGCAAATGTATTTGAAACATGGAACTCAAAGACACTGGAAGGACATTCATGTGAGGCCAGAAAATGGGAGAGTAGTTTGGAAAATCTGGTTATAACTTTTCAGAACTGTAAATTCCTGAACTTGAGAAGGCTCAAGGGTAAAAAACCCCAACCAAACCCTAAACAAACCAACTCCCAAAAGACAAAACCCAAACAAAAGAAAAAACCCACTACACCAAACATTTACCAAAACTTCCAGGAAGCAACAAATAACTATAAAGTTATCTTATAAATTTTTTAGCTCATCTCAGGAGACAAGAAGTATTCTGAAAGGTTTTGAACTTCTGTAAAACATCTAGCAAATAAAGCCTTTACAAGAATGGAAGACAGTACAGAAAAATTAGGGCTCCTGAAAAAACTAGAAAGATACTTTGGAATGTATACTAAGTATGGTAATGAAACTCCAGAATAAGATCATAACAGAAATTTCTTTCTCAGCACAAGAATCTCATATTTCTCCTTGTTAAAAAGAAATTTCTCTAGCTTAATTTGGGGAAGTATAAATACAGTATTACTCAGTTTCTTATAATCTCTCCTCCACATTTTAGGGAATTTGATCTTCTTAAGAGTGTACCAATACACACAGCTGGACTAGATGAACGTCATAGGCCCCTTCCAACTGAAATGGAATATTCTATTCTACATCATAGTCAACCACATAAGGGCAGAGAGCCCTGGCACCCTGAGCCAGAACAGCCAAAAGAGCACCTTATTTCAGTGAGCTGTATTATTGCCGGAACCTAACTTTTAAAAAAAAAAACCAAACCCAAAAGACACTGGAAGGCTCTCTGTGGCAACAGTAAGCTTAGTGTTCACCTTAATATCAAACATAAGTAAACCCCCCCAACTATACTAGAAGAAGCAAGAAAAATATAATGCAACAAAAAGGTTTATCTTAATTTAGAAAAGTGATAATTTCCTGAGCTATAGGTGTTAGGTGGGAGAAAAAATAACTAACTCTGAAGAGAGACTGAAAACACCAACATTAGCCACCCTAAGTATTATAATTAATTTGAAGTCCTATTAAGGAAACATGCACAGAACACACATGTGCATTGGTGTGTTTATGATCAAACCATAAACAATGAAAAACCCCTAAGTCTCTAACTGTTAAATTACAACAAGCAATAAAACCATTTGTATCCTGAACTCCAAATTAAAATACTTTTTTCCTATTGAAAACTGGTTTGGTGATGTAGAGAGCTAAAAGCAAAAGAAAAAACATCCAGCATGTAGTTTGGGCATTTAAGGAGCTCCATATTCACTGAAGTAAAAGTGGTAGATATGTCTGAAATCTCTTAAAAGCTGTTCACTGCTGCTTTAAAATTGTTTTGTATATACTTTTTTTATAATTTCATTTTTTTCCTCTTTACCCAGTTACCTCAAAATAAAGCAGGGCCTAGAGAATTGTCTGGTATACGAACGGTATTGTGTGACCTTTCCAGACATCTGAAGTGTGTTAAGGCAAACAAGAGCCATGCGTGATGCTAAACAGCCCTGGCATTTAATTACAGGTTTTGAGAAGAGATTCAACTTGTCAAGAGCCACTTTCTGGAAGCAAATCAAAACGTTAAAATAAGTTCCTCAAGCACTCTCAATATAT
This sequence comes from Acanthisitta chloris, assembly GCF_000695815.1. Classification (NCBI taxonomy): domain Eukaryota; kingdom Metazoa; phylum Chordata; class Aves; order Passeriformes; family Acanthisittidae; genus Acanthisitta; species Acanthisitta chloris. The sequence continues at coordinate 6,493 of NW_008691723.1, read as the reverse complement.
TACCATTAAGAAGTTAAATTAAATCCTGTTCTACTGATTTGTGCAGCCTTCATAAAGTTAGAAATAGATTCACTGCAACTTCATGGAGAAGGTAGGCTTTTCCATTTTTATTATCCAGTGACTGCTGATTGATTTTATTACTATAGTTTCTCAAACAAAAAAAACCAATAAAAATTGTGCAATCATCACTACAAAGACTAGATAACTGATTTTTCTCAATTATTTCCCTGCGTATTGCTTAAATTCAGCCTTGTTAATTGCACATATAAAAGTGATTTTAACCTCAGTTTCTAAGACATTATAAAATACTACTTTAGCACTGACAGAGATGAAAGGTACTTACAGAAGATTCCAGCAGATCAACAATTACTTTTGTTACACATAATTCTACAAATACAGGTCAAACCTTGTTTTTCAAATTCAAGCAGTTTATGCTTTAATGTATTTCAAAGCTTTCGTTCAGAACGGGCGCTGCGCTCACATGCTGCTGACAACGCAGCCGAGAATCCCATCTATCCAGATTAATGGACCAAAACAAGATTACTTCAGTAATGCTTTTCCTCCCAATGGCAAAGGCTGCACTAAACAAACTGGGTCTCTTCCAAAAAAGCAATCCCTTTAAAAATAGTAAAAATCCATTCACATGATCTATGATGCAAACTTACTGATGCTGTTTTTCTTTCACTTATATTCAAAAGCTCCTTATTCACAAAACACGATCGCTTCATAACTATGCCACAATTAACAGCTTTGGGCTCTTTCTATGTCCTCTTACTCAACTTCTGTACCTTAAAGCTTCTGAAATATCATCTAAATCTCACTGGACTACAAAAATCATACTGTTTACGTACTCACCTCATCATGGTCAATATCTGCATCTCCAGTAATGACAATGCGCTTCTCAATTCTCGTTTCTGATACTCCACCTTTTACCATCTACAGATGGCAGCAAAAAAAGAAAACATCTTGGTAATTACTCCATATTCCCACAAAGCATTTCCTCTTCTCCCCCAAAACAAATAGACTACTGTGTCTGAGCTGCAATTAGTAGTAAATGTTCTTGGTGCCAAATCATCCTTTCCTTTTTCAGTTACGCAGTTAGTCACATCCTAGCAACTGCTAAACTGGATAAAAAACAAGCAATAGAGATTTACTTCTGTTACTGGAGCCCATGTTTGAAAAACTGGAATTCCAGCTTCTTTCACCATATAAATCTGGCCACATGGAAATTCCAGGACTCTTTTCTTTGATTTCCACCCACTGATCATGGGCCTCCCCTCAGTCATAATACTATGCCATTAAATACAAAGATGCACTGGTTTTCAGTTCTGCTGTTCATGGAAATTCCAGATCTTCTTTCAATCTTTAGAAAATATATCCAGTGAGCAATGAATTATTGTTTGAGTCTGAGATGTTGTGATACTTCTGTGTCTTGGGGGAGGGGGTGGGTAAACACTGAATTCAAACTTTATGTTTCCCCCTTCCCTTTTGCTTTACCCTAAACAATGCTTTCTGTGATTTTTTTGGAAAAAGATGTTCAGAGTTCAAAGGTAAGAGTTCAAAACTGTGTTGTTTGGGCATGCCTGCAATTTGATAAATATTTAGATATTAATAACAATAATAATCATCAGACTTTGGTAGTACTAACATACTCTGGCATGAAACACTACATGACACTAAACAGATGTAATGTCCTGTTAACACTGAATTTTCCTTTCCTTTTCAAGCATGGAATGCAGAGCACATAATTCAGCACACAAATATGCTCAAAAATTAATCTAGTTGGAATGATCTGTTTTAAAATATGCTCTAAAGCCAGCAGCACCAAGGATCATCGACACAAAGGCTGAGAAAACACTGTTTCAGTAGCAGGGCTTCTGAAGGCCCCAGACAAATCAGTTACATTATCAAAGATTCTGTAAGATAACACTGAGTGATGTTTCAGGACAGAAACTGTAAAAATTTAGACACATACTCATTTGTCAAGCACTGACATAAGATCTATAAGAAGTACTAAAAAAA
>NW_008691723.1:0-4453 GCF_000695815.1 Acanthisitta chloris | reverse complement strand
CCTGTCCTTTTCCCAGATATTCCTGCTTGTTCATTAGGGCTTCTCTGTTCAAGATCTGTGTACAGCAAGATTAATTCTCACATATGCATAGAGTGAATCCATTCCATTTCAGGTTAGTCTTCTTCAATGAATTAGGAGGTGTATGAGACACTTCATGCAAGACTGTGTTTTGAGGGTTTGGTGTCTTTTCTAGTTAAGAAAGACATTTAATCTACTCTACCTTTGTGATGTGTGTAGTTGTTGTAGTGGAAACAGACTCTGACGTAATTGTCTGTGCAGTCAGCAGCACACCAGCATCACCACCATCACTGCCATCCAACTGTAAGAAAAAAGATGGGCATTTTTGCATTCTAGCATTGAAAAACTTTGTTCTCACAGGAGAAAAGGCTGGCTCTCTAACTAAACACATTCTTTAGTTCAGTTAGAACTGACATCTAAATTGACTTGCAAGTTTACAGAGTCATCTAAGACTATTGTTACAGCTCATTCCTGCAGAAACTTCATGATCACAGTTACATGTTCCTTTTAGGAGCAATGAGGTATTTTAATCAAGTTTCCAAAACTAAAAATGAGTTATACATTTGCAGACAGCAACTGAGTCTTTATACAGAAAAAACCAAAACCAATTAGGACTTCAGAAGTAGTGCTGTTTTGTCTACAAAAATTTTGCTTACCTCATTCATAGCCAAAGTATAATCTTATCTGCTACAAAAAAAAAGTATTGAAAAGCATTTTTGGGCATTATATATTTTGATATACAAGTAACTGGAATAAAACCAAGATTGCAAACCCAGTCCCCATACCTGTGAAGACTCATACGTGATAGTTTTAGTTTCTGTTTGAACAATGGGAATTTCTTTAGTGGAGATTTCGGTTCTCTGTGCGGCATCTGAAATGGTTACCATCTCTGTTTTCACTACTGGAGGCTGTGGTGCAAGAAATAACCAATCAATTCAAAAGACAGAAGAAGGTTGGTAAAATGGACCAAGAAAGCAGAACCAAAAACTCAAGAGAACCGTAACAGTAAGATAAGCACTTGACTGTCTTCCCAACCAAAAAGTATGCAACAGTTAGCAAAGCGAAATGAAGAGTAGTACACAGCCCTCTAGTATCTCCACAACATTGCAGAAAAATTTAATCTCCCAACAAACTTGCCAAAATTCAGTGTTTCATCTGCCAATACACATCCCAGAAGGCAATTTCTAAAACAAAGCTGCCACACACATATTGAAAATGTATAAAAGCATCACTAGGAAAACAAATAAATCTTAGTTTGCATAAAGAAATTGAAAGTTAGCTCAGAGGATAAACTTCCTATTAGAATTAATCTGGGAAAACACCTAAGATTCCTCAGTCTGCAAATAAGGACTAGAAATTCTAAGCAAATTATGTAAACATTTAACTTTTTAATGGAATGGGAAAACAACTTTGATAATGGGATTTTAAGCAGATTCAATGCAATAATTCTGGAAGTCAGTGATTTCTTTCAACGAAGATCCTAAAAAATAATTTTAACCATTTAGGAGCTAACTAGTGGTGTTCTCTGCAATATCACTAAGAAAGCTATTAACCTAGAGTCTGCAAGCTACAGGACTTGTAACTGATCTTATTGGAGCAGATTTTTAATGTATTTAACAACTACAAAATAGATTTTAAAAATCCCTCATACACACTTGCACACACAGCAGCCCTTCTCCCCTGCCTCCAAACTATCTGCTCTTAGGAAGTGTGGGTGCCTGCAACTTCTAAAGGTCTAACACTATTCTTTCACATCATTAATCAGAAGAGCTGTGTATGCAAAAGGCAACAAAGAATGAAGGGTAAGCTGTTTGGACTTAAACACAAAGAAAAAACTTGCCACCATTACAAGAACAAGCAGGCAGATCACTAAAAAAAAAAAACCCCATCAAACTGTTGAAAAACTCAGATGATCACGGTTACTTTACAAAGACATACATCCCTGCATTTCATTTTTTCTCTTCCTGCTTCTTTAGAAAATTTGCCCAGTAACGAACTCTTCAGCCTTGTTTGGCATAAAACAACTGACTGACTGGAGCCCATGCATGCTACCTACACACCTACTGTGCTAGAAGGCTTCATAGGAACATTGGGACATCTGCCTCATCACTTAACAGTGCAGTGCTCTCACCTATGCAATTTCTAGCCATATGTACTCTAGTCTATAAATCCACAATGTTTTATAAAAGGAGGAAAAAAAAGGCAAGAAAGGCAGCGAGCAATGTGGGGGGAAAAAAGGAACAAAAATTTGTGACGGGTGTTCATTTGCCAATAGCTTTCCAATCACATTACATGTCATGGACTTGTCAAAAACAGTTGACAAATAGACAAGACAAGACTTAAAACATCGGGAACATGTAAATAATAAATATACATTATGTATGTGCATATAAAATAAGGAGATAAAAAAAGAGATATCAGTCTTCGGAAGGTTTGCCTTACTGGTGATTCTCACTCAGCTCTAGCAAAATGTCAGAAACCATAACTGAAGGAGACAGAATTTCACTGCTCATCTATGGTTTCCCCTTCCAAATGATCTGAATCTTGTTGGATGCCAGAAGATGTGGAGGAATAGGAGAAGAAGAAAGGCAGGCATATTTTCACCCCAAGAAATATCTCCGCTTAATCTAGTTGTCATACTGTTCTACCATTTACCTCAGAACAACAAATTAATTGTGGTGCAACATCAATGTCAACATGAGACACATCTCCATTGAGTTTGAGCTGTTCCTCCTCTTTTTCTTCACCTAAATCTTGCTTAATTTCCTCTGACAAATTCTTCTTTTCTGTAGCTACGGTAACTGCATTTTCCTGGACCAAATCTTCAGCTGTAACTCGTGTGTACTCAACTGGTACATTTAGTTTACTGCTTTCTGGTGTGACATCCACATGCTGTACTTTTTCTTCATGTTCTTTTCTTTTCATGTCTTCCTCTTCTTCCTGTTCTTCCCTGATGACTTCCTCAATTGCCCTATGATGTGGCTGGTATTCTCCCACCTCTTCATCCTCACTCTCACTACTACTGCTGCTGCTGCTGCTACTATCTGATGGCAATGATGAAGAGTCCTTTTTTGACAGATGCTCCACCTTATATGTTTCCCCAGCATCAGTGGCAACTTGCATTTTCCCTTTGTTGGTTTCGTCTACGACTAGTGTTTCTTCTATCCCAAACTCTGCCTGCTTCTTCTCCTCCACTATGTCCAGAGTCTCATGTGAACTCTGCACAGAAAACATGGATGAGGAAAAACAAAAGTAGAGTATGTGAATAAATTAAAATGATGAAAACAAAATTAGCTGATGGCTGGTTCATGTCATGTAGAAGACAAAAGATGGTTGTGATGGTTAACTGAAAAAAGAAGGAAGGAAAGAATGAAGATGGATTGGAAGAGTTAGAGCCAAATTTAGCTACGGAAAAAATTTGTAGAACCTTATCAGCATCGCTGACTCCAGTACAAGGCCCTTCTGCTCTGGAAGCATGTGTCTGTGAAACAAAAAGCAATCAGAGGACAAAAATCAATGCATAACCCTTTTCAACAGTGCAACACCCTCCAAGCAAGCTTTTAAGAATGTATATACATGATTCTAGACGGATACTGCATACTCACTGAGCAGCTCACACAAAATTATGCTCATTTCCTTACACTTCACTGAAATATTTGACCAAAAGTAGGTAAGGATTATGGATATTATGAACTGGCATAAGAATTTTATTATGAAAGCCTGAAAATAAAAAGCATGAATGCACTGGCCAGTGATGCTACTGAGGCAGTTATTTATCTCACAGTTAAATCAGGACTTAAGAATAAATAATAATTAAGGGAAAGTAAAAAGAGAAAAACATTAGCATTCTACTACCAGTTTATCATAACAAAAAAATAATAAAAAAGACTTCATTGTAAGATTTTATTAGTTGTTCATCTTTGGCCTGTTACTTTCTGAGACTGAATAGATTACAAGAGGGAAACTGTTTGGGGGGTGTGTTGTCAGAAGAGCAATACATGATTACTGAGACGATCCCATTAGAATAGAGTTCGGAGCCAGACGATGATATTAAAGCAGCTATATTAGTATTTGTTCCGTAACAAAACGATCTGTGATGGATATCCCAGAGAGCCCAGTGGAAATGACGAGTTAGGCAGCTTTTTTAGCTAACGTACTTTTAGCGAAGAGCTTTTGCAGCAAAATTAACGAGTTTAAAAGATAAGAATAAAAATTAATAAATAAAACCGACACATCATCTGTGACTTAATCCTAGCTTTTATTGCCGTGTAGCTAGCAAAGCACGTGTGGAGTGTGAGCGCCACTCGTGGCGGAGCCGGAGCAAGTAGCGATCCCTCCCTGCTCGCGGAGCGGTGCACGGGCAGAGCGGAGCCCTCGCGTCCCCGCCCGCGGGTGGGGTGGGGTGGGAGCTGCTCTCCGCAGCCCTCGGCCCCTC